>NC_060956.1:10790498-10937998 GCF_910589235.1 Vespa crabro | reverse complement strand
CTTATTATTTGACAATGTGTGTGTGTATTTATATACATTATATTTATTCATATATTTGATTGTATTTATATACATTATACTTATTCATATATATATAGAAGTATATATACATATAGAAATATATATATGTATATATATAGGATATGAGAATAAATTGATGTATTCGTTCTCTCAGATCGGTATTAAGGCAGTTCATCTCACTCGAAGCATGTGTGACTTCAGCGGCAGATATGGACAAAATATGGTAAGAAGATATAAACTACAAGCGCAAGTGGAGAATTTTGCCACTATTATTTTCCTATCATATTGGTGAATAAGCTTATTTAAGTTATATCCCTCTCATGCGTACCTAATTATAGGATTCGAGTAGATAAAAATAGGTAAGGTTAGTAGAATCTGAACTCACACTTGTCAATCTATCATATTTATATTATTTCTTCATTCTGTTGTGTATTTCGCTGCAGCATTTATTCTTTAATGAATGCATAGAGAATAATAATTCACTCAGATAAAAATTGATATATAACTTTGCAAAAAAAGAGAGAATTTATCGAATGTTTTGTCATAAATAATTAGTTGTTATAAATTATATTCTTTTAATATACATTAAAACATGAAACGTATCTATCAATGTGTGATCTTAATTATCAAGAACACGACATGTTGAGATTTCTTCGTAAATTACCGTCATCATATGTACATGATGTACAGTGACTCCTAAAAATATTCAGATATTAGGATATAAATAATTTGATAGTTTAATATGTTAGTTGTTTATAAAACAATGCTTTGATACCTTTTTTTAACAATAAATCATTAATTAATCTTAATATAGATACGTAGTTTATTTAAAAAATTCACATACATTATATAATAAAAATTATTAAAGGAAATAATGCTGCATTTTTAGCTCACAAAAATATTCGGACATGTGCTATATTCTTAGAAAAAATAACTTAGATTATTACTTATAAACAACTGAAATGTCAATTCATAAAATCGGACATACTCTAGTTTCTGAATATTTGTGGTAGTTACTGTATATAATATAAGTATAATCTTCTACTTCTTCTTCTAATCATTGTCCTTATTATTATATTATTCTGTTATATATTAATTATTATTATAGGAATAGTAGTAGTACTAGTAATAATATAAAACGGAGAAAGTCAAAAAATATAGAAAATCTTGTAGATAGTGGAAGCGAACTACTGTTTTGATTTGTCTACAAATAATATATAAAAGCACGTTACCCATCAGTAGAGGAAATAAATATAAGTGATTGGATAGTAATACCTTAATAATTTATCAAAGAAGAAAGTACTTATATAAAATTTCGCATCCTGTATAGAAAATATATGAAAATATTCTGCAATTTCAATTTTTTATTAGTTTATAATCATTGCTCTAATCCAAGGATTTTTAAAAACTAAAAGAGATTTTTTTTTTTAATTTTGGACACGTATAATAGAATCCATATCATAAGTACAAAAAATTTACTATTCACAAATCTACATATTGTTTCCATTATTCTATATTTAAACTAAGCATTTTTTGAAGCAAGGCGTGAACAAAGCAAAACTTAATAGACCCTCCACGAACTAATTTCTAATAACACTTTTGATCTAACCGAGGTATGTCGATATTGTAAGCGCAACGGACATACAATCGATGAATGTAGAAAAAAGGACAATGGCAGACACAAACATCGGGAAACGCGACATTCCCTCCGAAGAGAGATGCAACTTAGGAGGATCGAATACAGAAGTATCTAGCTATAGCAGTAAGAGCGGACAAACCTTCAATGTCCGAACTATCAAATTAAATCACAAACCAGGAGTAGCATCAGTAGTCATATCTTCCAAAGATCTAAAACAAGAAACAGAATTCTCGATCAACACTCAGAACTTAATATTTCAAAAATAAGTAATACCAATTATTATGTAGCCTATGACGAATCCGATAAAATTAAACTTAATGGTATAACCGACGATATAATCATAACATACGGATTTTCTTATTTAGATATTTCCTTATTTAATTTATTTAGATATTTCCGGATATTTCTATATTTAGAGGGAGGGAGAGAGGGATTTGTCAATTTACTGAACAATAATGATATTAAAATAAAAAATATGCTTGATATAAAATTTTACAGATGAAAGTAATCTTGAAGAGTTCAAAATGTATTATTGATCATAATAAAAGCGAAAGAAGGAATTATAAATACAGCGAGAAGGCATTAAAAAGTTACAATTTAGTAAACACGATCTATTATCACAATTAAAAAGGTATTAAAGAAAACTAGAAAAAAAGTAAACGAGACGAAAGGAAATGTATAGGTATGAGTCGATTTTACATTGTTATGATAATGTTGAGCCGTAGTTAGGAGTAACGAGAGAATATGATTTGGTCAAGTGTTTATAGGATCACCTTTGAATAACTGAATAAAAACACATGTGTCTTACAGCTGTTTTTTGTAGACTGACTTGAATTGTTTTTTATCGTCTCTCGTTTATTATCCATTAACATTCTTTATACTTTGTCGATGACATTAATGACTTTGCCGTCTTATCTAGGAATATTAGAATTACATACTAGGATTATTTTCCTTTCCTATCTACCTACGTCTATATGCTCGTATTCTATGTTTATTAAGATAAATAATTCAGTAAAAAATATAAAGATATATAGAATGTTGGAATCTTATAGAATATAGAAATGCTCCGAAATCAGCATTCAATATTATATTTTACTGTAAATAACGAATATATTTTTGTATTTTTCATTTATAAGTAAACAAATTTTAAGAATATTATCAACATTTATTATATATATAATAAAATATATTATATGTATACATATATTATATATATATATATATATATATATATATATATATATATAGCATCTTAGTAATAGTGATTTAGTTGTAATATCTTTGTTAATACAACATATATTTATAAAAAAAAGGTGTGCCAAGTTACTTAGTCTGTATCTTCCAGGTAGGGTTACGAAAAATATCCTACATGTATGTGCGTGTATAGAATATACATATACAGGATGTTGTTTTAAATATTTCATTCCAATGTTGGAATATCAAAACGAAAATATAAAAAAAATATTTTTACTAATGTTATTTGGTACAATAGGGAACATACATGCTATAAATTATTTTATTGCAAGTCGAGTCATGGCGAAAATTTTTAAGTCAAATTCATTTTTCTAAATGTAACTATATATATATATCTTTTATCGTTACATTGCAATTTTCTTTGTTCTTACAATTAGTGTTTGTTTTTATATTACATTATCATCTTCGTGATTATTTCAAACTACGGTTAGTTTTCACTTGATAATGTGAATTTGACGTATTCTAGTACAATTATAATAGAGCTTATTTGTTAAGTATTTGGGAAGTAGACTTTGAAGTCTGAAGAAAACTTCTGTTCTAATAAATATCTTTGCATGATATTTCTGAAAGAAAATTATGATATGCATGTATTATTATCATTGTGGTGTCTATTTGATAAAAACCTGCTGAGATAATGAATTTTTATTAGATTTATTTGCAACGAATTCATTAAATAAAATTTGATAGCTGAAAATATTACAAGATTATTATTTTTATACTAGAAGTGCGACAATGAAAGAGGTAATCGATAATAGTAAATCTTATGATGTATATTTCACAGATCGAAGATCTTTACACTACCCTTGTGTACATTACATTGTACTTGTGTACACTACATACATCGATTATGATATTTTTAATAAGTGGGGGCAAGAAGCTCAGTTAAATCATCTGTAAAATCCATTAAAGATCGATAATGAAACTCGTAATAAAAGTTTGAAAGAAACGCAAAATATAGAGGTTGATTTTTAAAATTGTTTTACTCATAAATCGATCCAATCAAAATTCGATATGGATGAGTATAATTTTTATTTGTTATTAGGCTCCAAAAATGCATCTTATCAATATAGAAGTAATCGAAGTTAAGAAATTGATATTCAAAGATGCTATTGGAAAATACTATCCGTCTTGCGCTCCTTATCTCGAAAACGTCTACGCTTAGTTCAGTATAGGAAGAACATTTTCAATTGAGAATTGTTTCTTCGATGATTTATAATAACTTTCTTTTATGCGATTATAATGCGCCTGAATGTAATACTTCATACTCGGTTGATAACGTTTCTTTCCGAGCACTATGTATATATATTATACACCCATGTTTTTTTATTTTTTTTTTAATAGGGATTTCTATGCAGCTGAAACTGTATCTGAGAAAATAAGTAAAGTTAAAGATATTAAAGGTGGTTTTGTGATACTTGATAAGGAAATTACCATAATATCCATAATTGGTGATCATGATAGTGAATTTATTGGACCTTGTCTTTAAATGTATTATAAATTTCGAACTCAATATTATATCTATCAATACCATTGATGCTATATTTAAGAATGAAATGAAACAATATTAAAGGAAGAAAATTTCTGCGCCGTACAAAGCAATTAATAATAGTAAGTCATGAAAATATTACTGAACAACAAGCGTAGGAGTAATATAAACGATCTCGTCAAACTTTTTATTTGTCCACGTGATTATTTTATATGAACTCAATAGATTAATATTGATTGAACATCATTGAACATTAGGTTACATTTTCTGCCTAAGTAATACTATTATCTCATTGTATATATAATTCTTCAGTTTGTAATAATTCTATTGTGAATATTTATCGTGATAGTCATTTCTATGAAAACGCAACTACACTTGTCAGTTAAAGCTTATTTATTTATGAATCAATTGTATTTAAAATATTCCAACGACTGGGCACATGATGTGATATATTTTGAAGAAAAAAAATAAGACCAAAGGACGAGGAGTTGTTAAATTAAAATTGGCCTTATGCGCGAAACATAATGTGCAAGTTGCTATTCACGAACCCAGACATTTATTTGGAGGTTTGTTACTATAAAAAGTTGAGACTAAGAAAAGTCGAATAATTTTGTTGATCTGATCCTGCAGAAGCTTTGATCTTCCAATATAATGCATAACGTAGCCTCTTAACTAGAAACATTGCTCTAACACAATGGATTGAATATGCTAGGATCCATCAAGAACATCTACTTAATTTTATGGTTTTTATTAAATTTATAGTCACTTTGTTAAGATCTATGAATAATGGATTATTTTTTAACAAAACTATTTTGGGATGCGACAAGAAAACTACTGTATTCTTATTTAAACAGTATAAGGAAAATAGAAAGATTAATTTTAGGAGACAAGAATACCATAACATAGCTATCAGCTATTTCAAAGTATATTTTTCTTAAGTACAGTATTATAATCTTTTCAAAAGAACAATAATTACAGTAATTTATTTAATTAGATGATATTATCGTCTATTATCAGTCTCAATATTCCTGAATATTTTGATCTATTTCTTGCAAAGAATTATTCTTGTTTTCCAGAGGCAGATAGTACGAAATTGGATGTTATTCGAGATTTAGAGAAAATAGTTATACATGGTGGTGCCAAATAGTAGATATATAGCTTTTGTGTGTATATACTTGTTCTAATACAACTTATATTAATTATTGGTGATTATATATTGTTATATTGAAAGATTTGAGCACATAGCAAGTAATACCAGTCCGGAGACTAAATCGGACAAACATGTATGCATTCAGATATCAAATTAAAATAATCCAGTTAATCGGAACAGATTTCGGAGAAGATTATTTATTTGGAGAAGATAGATTATTACAATAAGCTGTTCGTCAAGTAGGTTATATAAAAAAGGATATCATTATTATTGGAATTTATTTTATGTTGTATATTCGTTTATGTAAAAATTTCATTTTTAGGAAAATTAATTTCCTTTGTACAAACACATTGTATATTATGTATGAAAAGAAAAGAAAAGAACAAGTGAAATGTGCATGGAAGCTCTGAAATATATCTGTGAGAGATTAAAACATATAGAAGTCGATAGTAATAATGATTCTGAGTTAATGCTTGGTACAACTTTATTAGAATTCTTTCTCAAGTTTCAACGATATGCTATGTAAGATATAAAAGCAATGAATTATTTTAATGATCATTTAATGTATCTTCTTTAAAATAATTAATTGTTTTATAGCCTGGACCAAATAGTTTATACCAAAGGACAATTGGAATCTATGAAAATACGAATAGTTTAGAATTGGTGTAACATATTGGTTGGATATTGCAGTATATTAAAACGAATCGACAGAGCTATTGAATTTGATACATTACAAGCGATTGATAATATTATGCGATATACATGCAGTTGACACATTAATGATTTTTTATCCAATTGGACACAACTGGCATGACCCAATGTTGAAGAATCTTATACATTTGTTACTAAAATTTTAGACATACGTTATTAATATCTTCCAATTTTTTTTCTATCATTTTTTATATTCATGATCGTATTAATGTGAGTGAGAAAATGATGTTATAGGACATTTGTAAGTGTTTCTTTGCATATGCAGATAAACTGGCTACAAAAGCAAAGACTACAACAAATTTAGAACAGTTTATTGAAAATAGCGTGTATCTAATGCTCGATGCTGTGCTATTAATAATATTGATTATATTAGTACATTGATTGATCCATTGGTGCAAGTGACTTAGACTTACAATCGTCGATGGTTTAGGAGAAAACAAGAAAGGAAAAGAAAATAGGCCGTACGTTGCAAACAAATTCTTTAGCTGATCGTTGCTAATGCGGCAGAGACTGTGAAAAATAAAATTTATGAATTGTTAGAAGTTATTGCGCACAAAATGGAACTTAGTATGAGGCTGTAAGTAAAATTCCGTCTCATGTTTATAAAAAAATGTGTTTTTATAAAAATTTGTATAAAAAATTATTATTCTAGGTATCTCATAGAATAACAATATTACGTGGTAATCTTGTTATTTAATAATCTTGTTATTTAATTCTAAATATCTTTAAAAGATTTCTTCTAGTGATTTGGGATAATGTCTGAAGGACTTTGCCAGTTAGTTCATAGTAATATAGATATAAGAAATGTATATTTTAAAAAGTCACTTAATTATATGAATATTTATATATTTTATCTATTATTTCAAAAATTATTTACAGAAAAGAAGATCACGTAATTTAATCTCCGCCGGACACTTCATATACCCATTAATTTTTATAATCTTGTTGTAGATGAAACATTGAATGTTCTAGAGAAGATTGAAGAACATCGAGATACTCACTGT
This sequence comes from Vespa crabro, assembly GCF_910589235.1. Lineage (NCBI taxonomy): Eukaryota > Metazoa > Arthropoda > Insecta > Hymenoptera > Vespidae > Vespa > Vespa crabro. Next base: position 10,930,733 of record NC_060956.1, on the reverse strand, counting down.
CGTTATATTATTTCATTTGTATCGTCAAAATATAAATATCTCGATGTAAAAACAGTGTTTATTCGTTCGGGTGACACGATTTAAACCACAAATAAACTTCCATCAAATGCATGCAATATAGTTATTAGAGTCATTGTTTGTTCGCAAAGTTTTTGCTTTCTTAATAGTGGCACAGGCAGCATTTATAAAAAACAGTAGAGTTCTGTGAAATAACTTGTGATTATCCGTTAAAAAATACCGCATATTAGAGTTAGTGTATCTTTGAAAAGAATCTCAACAAACTTCATTGTTGATCTATCTCATGTTTAACCAATTACGAATCATCCACCCCCAATTTCGACCTAAATCGCGAACAAATATTTTGGAGTCATTACAGAATTTCTTAAGTATTAAGTGAATTTTTAAGTTTTTCCGATCACTCAATCATGTCGAGAACAAAAGGTTTGAATCGGCATGAATGATTGGCTGTAATTAATCAGTAGAACATTGAGAAGATAATGTTTCTAAGAATAAATGAAATCAAAAAACCTAAATTATTTATATATATATATATATATATATATATATATATAATATATAATTATATAATATAATATATATATATATATATATATATATATATATACATATATGTGTTGATTGTTAACGAGAGCGTTTTTAAAATGCGTTTCTCGCACCGAACCAGCAATGACAGTCGATTCACACGGAGGAAATATCCCTCGTCTCGTCCTTGTTGTCCGAGCTATAGACCCATTGGTCGCAATGAATAAGAACGGCGGCACTAGCTAGGCTATAGGATACCGTTGTAGGCCATCAGCAAAATGCCGCTCGCCGCGTTCCTGCAAATTAATGGGAGAACGCGCGTTCTTTAAAAGAGAAGTAAATGCGCGCTATGTAAATCTCACCGTATATTTGATTGGATGAGTTACAATTATTTGTGTGTCTCGTATATGATGTGTAGTTAACTGTAATGGTTGCTCCTGAAGGAGGCTTGAGAGCTTCGATATTGTGAGTCTGAAAGATGTAACTTGACTCCTCAGATGTTGTGAATCTGAAAGATGTAACTTGACTGCCTTTTGGCCTATTTTGAACTATCCATGTAAATTTAAATAAGATTGGTAAAGGGCGAAGTTTGATCTACAGAAAGGGAAAGAATAAATGCCCATTGGTCGGGGATAGTTCGTCGGAATGTTTAAACATTCCGTATGTGCCTCCTTTGTTCTAATGATCGTCCGATTAGAGTATGACAATGAATATTACAAGGCTAGTTCTACTACTTTTACTATTTATTTATTGACCGAGTCGACACATTATCGAAACCCAGGTACTTTACTAAGAATGCCTAAGCCCAGACAAAGGTGGTCACGTGTTTCTTATCTATGCGTTTTGTTTATCTAATAGCCGATAGGTTCCCAAGGATAATTGTTTCCAATGGTGTTATATGATCCTTAAGAGCAAGTACCGTGAACAATGGAGAGACGCACGTGTGCATCAACAATATGTGTGTGTATTTTTTTAAATACTACTTTATTATTTTGTTAAAAATTAATTGTTATCTTATTATCAATGCTTTTTTTTACATATGTATTATATATCTGATAATCAACGTTACTCTTAGTTTTCATGATAGTTGATTATGTATGTAATAATATATTTGACAAAATGATCTCTTTGAAAATCGCATAATTTTCGCTTCAGCTTCAGCTCGTTAAAATCAAAATTCATGATATACGTATATAATACTGCCTATTATTTCCTTCTATGCCTATTATTCTCTCTATCTTTTCGAATTTTTCTGACGCGGTCATTCTCTGGTATTGCTTATGGATACCTCGGATTTTTTTACTGTAACGTTAACTGTATCGTTTTGCCTCTGTTGTTCGTGTAATTGATGAGTTTTTAGACCATTGTTATTTTTTTTATTTGTTTTTTTACTTTCTTTCTTTAAATTAATTCTCTGTAATATCATATATATATGTTGCATCGTGAGGGCCCAACTACGAAAACGTTTCCAGATACAGGTCTCAATGATAGTCGATTTGCATGGTGAATCTTCCCCATCTCTTCCTAATCATCAGAGTTATAGATCTACTGATCACGATGGATAAAGGTGGCGATATTAGTTTAGGATACTGTGGTAAGCCGTCAGGAAAATACCGCTCGTCGCGTTCTCACAAATTAATGGGAAAACGCGAATTTTTTAAAGGATCCCGTGGAGCTCGTGAGGTAGCTACGAGACAATAGATATAATGTGAATTGATAGTTATCACAATATATTTATCGTAATATAATACAATTTTTAATGTGTTCTTGTATAGTGAATCGTGTTGACTATTTCTGAGTAATAGCCAGTAATGTAATAAGACTCGGAGGTCTGCATGCTGGGAATCTAAAGGACATAGTTTTGACTGCTACAATTTAGTTTGTGCTGAATACCTTCGTTTGAAACATAATCAGTGATATTGGTAAGACTCGGTTATCTTATTAGTGAGTGCGAATGTTTGAATGCGACTGTGTGTAGATTTCCTTCGAATTATCCACGAAGGCATTAATAAATTGGGAAAGGGAAATGAAAAGGAAAGAATTTAAATAAAAAGTATCTGGAACAGAAATGCAATCTTCTTATTGGTAGTGGGCGAGTCGTGATAGTTCGTTCGAAATGTTTAACCAATCTCATGCGTGGTCCTTTTTCCTAGTGACCGTGTGGATCCATGAGTATTGTATTGATATTTGTCCGGCTCGACACATTATCGAAAACTAAGTACTTTACTAACAATGTCAAACTCGGAAAAAAGTGGCAATGTGTTTTTTATCTACTCATTTTCTTAGCGATTATTTAAGAAGTTCCCAGAGACAGTTATATCCAATAGGGACATATAACTTTTAGGAGAAAGTACTGTAAATACCTGAGGTTGCACATGTGTGTCAACATATACTTAAGTGACAGTACTGTAAATATCTGAGGTTGTGCATGTATGCGTTAACAATATATATATGAAATAATATATTTGTTGTCATTGTACAACAAAATAATCTCTTTGAAATCGCATAATTGTGCTTGTTAAAAGTATAACTTATGATATACATACGTAATATTGTTTATTCTTTCTCCCTTACTTTTTCTAATTTTTCTGACGCCATCATTTTCTTATACCGCCTACAACCGACTCGAATTTACTTTGACTTTAACTGGATCGTTTTGTTGCGTTTTTCAAATGACCGATGAAATTTAATATCGCTGACCGTTTTTTGTGTTTATATAATCCATTATATCACCACACTGAAAGTTACAGTAATATATCTGGATTTTTCATGTTTCATTATTACGTCATAAAATTAATTATAAGTTTATATCTAAAAATTAATGTTTGTTGCAAAATTAGGTTGTAGAAGGTTAAGATTGTTGTTTTTACATCAATATTACGAATTTTCTGGACTTTCTTTGATATTGCAATATTAGATTTATATAATAATAGTTGGTTTGAATGAAATTATTCTTTGGAATAGCATGATTGGATTTCAACTTGGATATTAAAATCTCAACTCATGATTTATATATAAAAGCACCGTATATTCCTTTCCTCCCAATTCTTTTCGAATTTTTCTGAAACTGTCATTTTCTGGTAAAGCTTACCTATTGACTACAATCATTACTTCGACATATGACAGATCGTTTTATCATGTTTTCCAAATGAATAATGATTGACTTGTAAGATCATTGAAAATTCGTTACTTATTTATTTATTTTTTTTTTTTAATTTATTACGACACCACATTGAAAGTTATAAATTCATCCGTCTATTTATTTTTTTAAGTCTAGCTTTATTATTTTTCTTTCTTCTTGTAAAACAAAAAAAAAGAAAAAGTAATGAAAGAAAAATTAGATCTTCTTTTAAATCAAAAAATTAATGTTTTTGAAGAAATTGGATTATAGGAGATTAAAGTCTTTTTTTATAAGGACGTCAAGAATTTCCAGAACTTCTTAGCTTTTTTATTTTTTTTTTTGTAATGTGTAGTGGGTTGAATACTTGATGTCATAGTAGAAAGAATGAGGAAGAGAAGAACTATTTATTTGAAATTGCACGTGGTAAGAAAAGAATAAAAAACGATCGGTCGTGCTGAATTTCATGACGTTGATGCTGATGCACTCTTTGGGTGTATGTGATGATTAATGAGTTTTTCTTTTGTTTATTTAGCTTATTTTAAGCTTAATCGAGAAAAGAATGAAACGAATAAAATATACTTAATATACTAATGAAAAATTGAGATGACTGAAAAACTCTTCTTTTTTTCGTGCTGTTACGTTAAGAAATGTGAAGGACTAGTTATTAATTATAAAAGTTAGGAAAGAGATGACGGGATGCTATGACGAATCTAAAAAGGTACAGTTAAATTGTAATATTAATTTATTTTTTTAACAAAAAATATAAGATCATTTTAAAAGGAACAATATTTTACCCATATTAATTTCAATAATTTCAATAAATAAAATTAAATTAAATTAAATAAAAAATGAAAATGCTATCGTGTTTCTATATTTGCAAAATCAATTATTCAGATTATTTTTTTTACATAAAAAATAAAATTTACCTATCAAATATATATTTTATTATATAAATATATCAAACATATATTTTATTATATTTTTCATTATGTACAAATTGAAATATTTTATTTATTTACTTGCATCCTAGTTTTCTTTTTTAATCGTCTCCATTATTAACAAAAATTTATTGCAAAAAACTAATAATAATAACAAACAGAATCAAGTTATTAATTTATGATTTTATTATTATAATTGTCGATATCGAAAATTGTTTCAAATGTTTGCCAATACATATATGCGTAAACAGGTCACACACGCGCGCGCACGTAGCAGCAGGCAATACAGAAATATAGAGAACTTTATAGAATAGTAAAATATAGAATAGTAGAATATAAAGAATGATCATTTTTGCATATATTCGATATCAGATTATATATAATCATACATACATACAAACGAATATATCTACAGATGTGTGTGTGTGTGTGTGTGCACGCGCGCGTGTGTTGTGTATTTAGTAGCCTCTTTAACAATACATTATGAACAATTTGTGATAATAAATCCGTGATTCTTGAGAGACCATTTGTTAACCATTTATTAGTAGAGATAGATAGATAGAGACAAATAGAGATAGATGGATGGATGGATGGATGGATGGAGAGAGAGAGAAATTTGTTCATATTTGATTTCTTTGCTCAAAGAATGATACTTTTTATTTGTTATTATCTTTCTCCTTTTTCGTATAGTATTTCAATACATTTTAGACATTAATTATTATAGATTTTGCGTTATTTATTTATATCAACATTTCAATGTTTCATGGAAACATTTCGCGGACCAAACAACAGTAACAAAAATCCTTTTGTTATTACAGTGTAAGTCACGTCTGTCTTCTATGTTAAGAGCGGTTTTTTAATAATACCTAGCAGAAGATCTAAAATATAACACAAACAAATATGGAGAGAATATTAAGAAATAAGACAATTAGAATGCTGCTATCCGGGAGCGCCTAAGCTGACTCTGAAACTACCACTAGAGCCAGCAGTATGCGAACCAGTAATGGGTGTTGCAAAATCGCAGGATTTGCGTACCGGGATAACCCTGCAATCAAGAGGCAAATATACTCCATCCATAGAATCTACACCAGTTCTGACTGTTTCGACAGTTATTATACCTGAGATCACATGAACTGGAAACCACAGACAACATATTGCACAATCATCAGATATGAATAAAGACATTATGTGTTATCACCATAGAGGAACAAAATGCGGAAGCGACAATCTTGGTTATAGAGAAAGACAATACGAACAGTTTATAGTCCTGTACCCAAAACTTGCTTAAAGACAAAGCGAACAGCATGTTGCAGATAGAATAAGAGCAATCAAAAATAGATTATTTTTGTTCAACATAGAACTGGCAGAAATCGAACAGGGAATAATGGAAAAATTAAGACCACGACATAGACTAAGCCTCGTAAATAGAATGTCACAGAGCCTACAACAAACACCAGAAAACGTGCAAGTCAAGGAAGAGTTCAACGCCAATCGTTCTTCAACGCGATATTTTGTTCCACAAAATCTTTGACAAATTCGATGAAGCTCTAAGTGAATTTGAAGGAATTGACCCAACATGTAGACCGAGGATACCTAAAGTCAACATGAACAAAAAGATGATCACCATCATCAAACATCTTAATTATATCATTTCACCTGTAGGATTTTAATAGCATCCGTGTCGCGTTTCGCAAAGGGAGAGAGAGAGAGAGAGGGAAAGTGAGAGAAAGTGAGAGTGAGAGAGAGAAAGAGAGAGAGAGAGAGAGAGAGAAATCTACGTATGATATTTATAATATTATTATTCAAAACAACAAAAAGTAAAAAATGAAAATAGAGAATAAAAGTTCTATTAAAAATCTGGACTTAATTTTAGTTATCAGATTATTATTGTTATTATTTTTATTATTATTATTACTATATTATTGTTATTATTATTATTGTTGTTATTATTATTATTCCTATGCCTCTTTCCTTCCAGATACTACTTGCTTTCGTCTGCAAATCGTAAAGGTACTATATGTTCTAAATAAATATTTATTTATTTTACGGATGTTTCAGGAATTTATGAACTATCCTTCATGTGTTCAGTATAACTGCTTTCAACTTTTCATGTAACAAGTGTTCACATTTCAATTTTTTCAGCTCGTTGATTATAGCTTGCTCGATAACTCCTGTACTGGATACAATGATTGAGACAATACTGATGTTATTTAGTCTTTCATGCTGCTTTACCTCGCGTACCAGGTCTACATATTTCGCAATTTTTTCCCCATATGTTCTGTGCAGGTTTACAAAAAGAGGTAAAGACGTTTCTAAAATCCAGCAATATCTCAAAGTCTTGTCAACGTATATTATATCTGGCCGATTTGCGAGGATCGTATGATTAATGCTCATCGTCCATTTCCAGTACAATTTGAAATTGGAAATGACCAGAACTTCACATGTTTCATACTGGTAATAGGGCTTTTTTTCTTCGATGAATTTACATTGTCAATAAAAATTGTCTCAACTTGTCAACTTGGATATAGTGTTGTCTGTTTATGTCCACGATGCCTTGACCACCTTTGTTTCTTGGTAAATAAATTCGTTCTACTGCCGCCCTATGATGCTGAAAGCGATATATAGTCACCATTGTCTTAATGCTTAGTTCAATTCTCTCCAGGTCATTTCAACTCCATTTAATTAAACCGAACAATTATATCAGGACAGGAATAGCATACATGTTGATGATTTTCCTGAGATTGCCGCTATTTAGCTTGTTTTTAGATAGTACTTTCACTCTTTCATAGAATCGTACTTTAATATTTCTTTTCATCTCGCAGTGTTGTATTCCATGTATTTGGTGTAGACCTAAAGTATTTGTAGCTGTCTTCTTCACCTAGCATCTCTAACAACCCTTCATTAAATGAAAATCCTTCAGTTCGCATGACCTTTCCTCTGAAAATTTCAACTGCCTTGCATTTCTCGAATCCAAAGTTCATGTGGACGTCGTTGCTGAACTTTCTGACATTGTTGATTAGGCTGGTGAGATGTTGTCTGAATCTTGCGAAGAGCTTCAAATTGTCTATATATAACAGGTGGTATATACTAATTTGCTGAATTGTGAATGTAATATCCATCTGACAATTGGTTAAGGATTCTACTAAGTGGAGCTAAATACATACAAAATCAGAGAGGACTAAAAGAGTCTTCCTAAAATATTTCTGTTTTAATGTTAATTTCGCCTGTTTTTGTTATTCCTACATATACAGTAGTTTTCCAATGATTCATAACATTTGCAAAGAATGTTAACAGTTTGAGCTCTAGACTATGCACTTTTAACGTTTCTAGCAAGTATGAATGTGGGATGGTATCAAATGTTTTTTTGTAATCGATGTAAAATATATTGAAGTTGCGTTGATTATGAATTGAATTATAGCATCGATAACAATCAACTATTTACATCTTCTCGATTTCCCTATACATCCTTTTTGCTTGCTTGGAATGATGTGGTTTAATTCACAATACTGTCAAATTCGTCTGCTAATTATGGATGCAATTGATTTGTACATGGTGGATAGACAAGATATTGGTCTGTAATTTGCTGGGTTAGCTAAGTCTCCATTTTTTAGAATCAAGAAAGTTCTTCCTTTCGCGAAGAACGTAAGAATATCTGCATGTCAAGGATTTTTTGAAATTCCGAACAATGTGTTGATGTGGAGCTACGAACTTCTTCAACAAAAAGTTTTGTATTTCATCTGGCCCAGTACAGTAAAATTTTAAAAATGTTTTAACTTCGATCGGTGTAGTATCCATTTGAGAATATTCAGGAAATGCGCTTAGCCAAATCGATTCAAGATTATGACTTTTAAGATTACTCCATACATTTCTCCAAAATGTCTCAAAATGGACGGCGTCGAGTACTTGTTGAATGTTGGGTTGATTAGATTTGGTCAAATTAGCGTAAAACTTCTTTTGATTATTTTGAAAGTTGTTGTTATCACTTTTTCTTTTCTGGCTGACCAAATACCTCTTTAACTTTGAGCTGAAAACCTATAACCTCTGTGTCAGCCTGTCAATCAACATGTCCAAGGCTACGTTCGATTAAGTGACCGTTAATTCGGTCAATTGATCGATAAGTCGTGGTAGTATTACCTTACTGACTTTTCGGTTTAATTGGCATGACTTCGTTTGTATTGGGTAAAGCTACCAATTTTAGCACGTAATGTTGTTTTCTTGATTTCAAGTTGACGTGTTTTCTCTTTTTCTCTGACTTAATCAGGGCTTTATTTATTACTCTTTGTTGATCCACTCAGGACTATATACTCTTAATTCTGCTCTCTGATCTTTATCTTTTCGTTGGTCCACTCAAGACTTGGTCTACAAAGGACATTCGTCGTTATTCCTCGCTGGGTCTACTTAAGACCGTCCGCAATACTCCTATCTGAATCTACTCAAGACTGTCCCTCCATTATTCTTTTTCGATCACGGACGCTTTATGGCCTTTCTCATCTCTACTCATATTCGTGTATATGCATTCAGTAACTCTTATCGCTCTCTTGTCCTATTTCTTTATTTTCTTGCCTAACTTACTTACGCTGCATTTCTATCTCACTCACTTTATAAAGGATAGACCATGCTCTGCTCAACTGTTGACCGATTTATCTCACACACAGACAATTAATTAATGCTGGAACTTCCATCTTTTTGCGCGGCTACCGATAAATTTACTTACTCATGCACGTATATACATAGGTAATTAACTCTAGAACCTTCCATCCCTTATAACTAGGGCTTATCTCATACATATACACATACATAACCGACCAGCCCTAATCCTTCAATATATAGTATATATATAATATGTATACTATATACTACCATACAAATGTTAAGTCACGCCTGTCATTTTATTTTGTAGCTCATACTAATTTATTTGTTTCTCTTTTCTTTTTTTTCTTTTTTCTCTTCTTTTTTTCTTTCTTAAACGGATTTTTAAAAATCGATATCTTTTTGTTTTTAATAAACTCTTTTTTAATAAACTCTGGCAAAGTATTTCGTACTATTTTTATAATATATGTACATGTGTCTTTGTGTGTGTAAATTTTATAATATTTTCGATATTAATACATAAAAGATCAGTTTTTCATTTAAAAATATTTTTTTATACTTACGTAATAATCCATTTGAAAATTTTTAATATAAAACCATATTTTAATTTTTACATGTCCTGTATGCATATTGTATGTATTTGTGTTTATGTTAAATTTTTATAAATAAGATAGTACAGAAATAGTTACTTTGATTATACAAAAAAATTGATGATAATAAATTTATTACTTTACTATTTAGATACAAATATACATCGTTCCAAATAACAATTCGACAAAGTATAAAATGATTCATTTAAAGAAAAAAAGAAAGACATGGATATATAATATATGTATTATACATATATATATATATACATACACATATATACGTACATATATACGTACATACCTCTATGTTCATTTTTATATAACATATTAATATTTACTTCATTAATAAAAATGATAGATGTATCATTTACTACATGTATATAAATAAGTTTAAAATATTTTGAATATATTTGTAGGTTGGAAGGTTCCAGAAGTAGTTAGTCATGTGTGTGTGCATATAAGATATACCGATAAACAATTGAATGGAACGAAGGAAGGTTCTAGAGCTAGTTAAACGTATGTGTGTGTGTGTGTGAAATGTGCTGACGGAGGATTCTAGGAGTAGTCATGTGTGTGTAAGATGAGATGATCGGTAGTCAAGGAGAGCTTGATTTGTCTTTTGTTTATGGAAAGAAAAGAAGAAATTAGTTTAAGGCTGTTCATTAGCCCTGTTTTTTTAACCCTTTCGCTACGAGCGTCGGCTATAGACGGCGTCAGCGTGATATCGCTTGACCATCAGCCGCACGATATTCTTGTTTTTAGGCATACTGCACATCGATGTGCATCGATACTCCGTTCAGTGGCGCTACTTCGATGGCATGATGGCCTGATCAGAGGTGTCATTCCGACGGAGCACACTGCCGTAACGAAAGGGTTAATAGTTTATACCATCGATGAGAACAGGCGTAATTCTTGACCAATTTTAATAAACAAGGTCTCATTTTAAAGTCGAAGGTTTAAAGATATCTTTCGGAGGATTTTTGAAAAAGCTTTATTTTCTTTGAAAAAAATCGTGTTGAAAAATAGTATTTTTCAAGAATAGCTTATGCACAAATAAAAAGCATTTTCAAAACTCCGCCGAAAGGGTGCCGTAGATTAAACCTACATCTTTAAAATGAAACCTTGTTCATTAAAATTGATCGAAAATTACTTCTGTCCTCCTTGATGGCGCAAATACAGTTTCCGACATTTTTCACAAAAAAAAAGTTTAGTACTGTGACGCCCCTCGAAATTTGCAGCAAAAGAGATATAGCTCGTACTTCCACTATTCATTTTTAGATCATATTTAAATTGTGTATGTTTTATATCCGTGAAGTAACGATTGCCTACTTGGTTGTGTATGTTAAATAGCTGATGCTCACATTTTTTGAACATTTCCAACGTAAATAAATGGGTTTCTCGATACTCGCACGGAGAGGCTACGGTAACTCATTTGATCATTTTAATGAGTTTTGCTCACATAATTTTATGGTAAAAATAAGAAAATACGTGTCCAATGGTTTATGCCAAGTTTATAAAATATTGTTAAATTTTGGAAAAATTGTAATTCTTTTCAGATTTTATAGATTAAAAAGATAGAGATTCTATAAGTAATCTGTAGTACATTCGCCATCATTTAAATTCGTAATACAGGAAATTATAAATTCTCGAAGTTAAACAATTCCGCTGTTTTTCTTTTATTATATTGATGTAAACGAAAATAATTAACTAATTTACTCTTTTTTTTATTTTTGATAATTTAGTAAAGTGTTACTATCCAATCTCATATTTATTTCTTCTAGTGATGACTGACGTGAATTTTGTGGTGACCTGTGCCAGAAAAGACACAGCAACAGTATAATTTCGTTCAATGAAAAATACGTATAAAGTATATATTTGTCTATTATCTTTTAAAATTAAGAGTTAGTAAACATATAATATATTATTTTTAATAAAGAAAAAAATATGGGTTCGTTTCCGCATTATCTATGAGATTTTCTTCTCAGCGCTATTTTGCTATAGTTTCCTGTGCAGAAGTTCACATTATATTATTACTATTACTATTATTATTACTATAATAATAATATATAATATAATAATAAAGTAATGAGACAGTAATAAGAAGAAACAGAAAAATATACTTATATAATATACATTATGACACATATGATGACAGTAATTTAGGATAACAAAAAAAGGAAATATGTATCATTTTACGTAGTTTGAGCGCGATCCAACAAATCGTATCCTTGATAATTTCGATGCATGACCGCTCATTGATAGATAACGTCTAATACAAACGCAAAATATGAAAAAAAGTACGAAATCTTTCTTTTGTTTTCGTCCGCTATCTTTTCTCTTTGTCTTACTACATTATGATCGTTTGCATTTGTTTCTACACTGTTTCTTAGTCTTTACTATTATAATATAAAATGTATTAAATAATATCTAAATATATATAAATAATATTTACATATATTATTATTTGTATTATTATTATTATATAATAATAATAATAATAATACTTGTAGTAGTAATAGTAGTAGTAGTAATAGTCAAAGTAATATAGAATGACTAGCTTAAAGGAGAAACCACGCAAAAAAAAACACTGAAAGTTCTATTTCATAGGTAGTATGGAAATGAACTCAAGTTTTAAATTGTATTAAAATAATATATGTATATATTCACTAATTATTTTTAAGGAAATATTCGACAGATTCTTATTTTTTATCGCAGATTTATATACTAATTCTTACATGTGTCAATTATATTATTATCTTGCATGCATTTATCGTGAAACAAATCCGTATTGACGACGTAACCAGCATGAATAACTGCAAGATCCACGGTGCCATCAAAGAAAAATATAAATATAATAAACTAAAAAGTGTGAGTTCACAGTCTACTAAACTACTTACTTATACGAAATCAATGGTTACGTACATGTAAATAGTACATAGGAACAGCATTCTCCGCTTGCATTCGTAGTTTATATTTTGTCCATACTTGTCGCTGAAATCACGCTCCCAGTGAAAAGTGAAAACAACCTTTAAGGAGTTCGTGGTCTCGTAAAACAAAATCACCACACAGTCACAACTGATAGTCATGATAGTAAATTTATTAGGCGCTGTTGGATACCTTTAAAGGTATTATAAATTTCAAATTCGATATCATATCTATCAGTACCATTGATGTTATATTTAATACTTTTTTAAAACTGAAATGAAAAAATAGTAAATTGAAAAAAGTTCTTTACCGTACGAAGAGATTAATAATAAGTAACCATAAAAATATTATTGAACGATTAACAAGTGTAGTAGTAATATATTCATATAAAAGGTTCGATCACGTCGAACCTTTTATTCGTCTACTTGGCTGTTATGTGACCTTAATAGATTTACATTGTTGTGAACATCTTGTTATATTTTTTGCCAACGTAGCATTATCTTGTATACATAATTCTTCCGTTTGTAATAATTCTATTGTGAATATTTTTCGAGATAACCTTAAAAATTTGATTATTTATAAATTAATTGTATTTAAAATATTCCAACGACTGGGCACATGATGTGATATATTTTGAAGAAAAAAAATAAGACCAAAGGACGAGGAGTTGTTAAATTAAAATTGGCCTTATGCGCGAAACATAATGTGCAAGTTGCTATTCACGAACCCAGACATTTATTTGGAGGTTTGTTACTATAAAAAGTTGAGACTAAGAAAAGTCGAATAATTTTGTTGATCTGATCCTGCAGAAGCTTTGATCTTCCAATATAATGCATAACGTAGCCTCTTAACTAGAAACATTGCTCTAACACAATGGATTGAATATGCTAGGATCCATCAAGAACATCTACTTAATTTTATGGTTTTTATTAAATTTATAGTCACTTTGTTAAGATCTATGAATAATGGATTATTTTTTAACAAAACTATTTTGGGATGCGACAAGAAAACTACTGTATTCTTATTTAAACAGTATAAGGAAAATAGAAAGATTAATTTTAGGAGACAAGAATACCATAACATAGCTATCAGCTATTTCAAAGTATATTTTTCTTAAGTACAGTATTATAATCTTTTCAAAAGAACAATAATTACAGTAATTTATTTAATTAGATGATATTATCGTCTATTATCAGTCTCAATATTCCTGAATATTTTGATCTATTTCTTGCAAAGAATTATTCTTGTTTTCCAGAGGCAGATAGTACGAAATTGGATGTTATTCGAGATTTAGAGAAAATAGTTATACATGGTGGTGCCAAATAGTAGATATATAGCTTTTGTGTGTATATACTTGTTCTAATACAACTTATATTAATTATTGGTGATTATATATTGTTATATTGAAAGATTTGAGCACATAGCAAGTAATACCAGTCCGGAGACTAAATCGGACAAACATGTATGCATTCAGATATCAAATTAAAATAATCCAGTTAATCGGAACAGATTTCGGAGAAGATTATTTATTTGGAGAAGATAGATTATTACAATAAGCTGTTCGTCAAGTAGGTTATATAAAAAAGGATATCATTATTATTGGAATTTATTTTATGTTGTATATTCGTTTATGTAAAAATTTCATTTTTAGGAAAATTAATTTCCTTTGTACAAACACATTGTATATTATGTATGAAAAGAAAAGAAAAGAACAAGTGAAATGTGCATGGAAGCTCTGAAATATATCTGTGAGAGATTAAAACATATAGAAGTCGATAGTAATAATGATTCTGAGTTAATGCTTGGTACAACTTTATTAGAATTCTTTCTCAAGTTTCAACGATATGCTATGTAAGATATAAAAGCAATGAATTATTTTAATGATCATTTAATGTATCTTCTTTAAAATAATTAATTGTTTTATAGCCTGGACCAAATAGTTTATACCAAAGGACAATTGGAATCTATGAAAATACGAATAGTTTAGAATTGGTGTAACATATTGGTTGGATATTGCAGTATATTAAAACGAATCGACAGAGCTATTGAATTTGATACATTACAAGCGATTGATAATATTATGCGATATACATGCAGTTGACACATTAATGATTTTTTATCCAATTGGACACAACTGGCATGACCCAATGTTGAAGAATCTTATACATTTGTTACTAAAATTTTAGACATACGTTATTAATATCTTCCAATTTTTTTTCTATCATTTTTTATATTCATGATCGTATTAATGTGAGTGAGAAAATGATGTTATAGGACATTTGTAAGTGTTTCTTTGCATATGCAGATAAACTGGCTACAAAAGCAAAGACTACAACAAATTTAGAACAGTTTATTGAAAATAGCGTGTATCTAATGCTCGATGCTGTGCTATTAATAATATTGATTATATTAGTACATTGATTGATCCATTGGTGCAAGTGACTTAGACTTACAATCGTCGATGGTTTAGGAGAAAACAAGAAAGGAAAAGAAAATAGGCCGTACGTTGCAAACAAATTCTTTAGCTGATCGTTGCTAATGCGGCAGAGACTGTGAAAAATAAAATTTATGAATTGTTAGAAGTTATTGCGCACAAAATGGAACTTAGTATGAGGCTGTAAGTAAAATTCCGTCTCATGCTTATAAAAAAATTAATGAAAGGTTTATCTAAAATTTGTATAAAAATATTTTATCATTGTAGATACTCATGGAACGAGCAGATTT
This sequence comes from Vespa crabro, assembly GCF_910589235.1. NCBI lineage: Eukaryota > Metazoa > Arthropoda > Insecta > Hymenoptera > Vespidae > Vespa > Vespa crabro. The sequence continues at coordinate 10,915,302 of NC_060956.1, read as the reverse complement.
ACTTCATGATAAATCCATGCAAGATAATAATGTAATTGACACATGTAAGAATTTAATATGTATATAAATCTGCGATAAAAAATAAGAATCTGTCGAATATTTTCTTAAAAATAATTAGTGAATATATACGTATATTATTTTAATACAATTTAAAACTTGAGTTCATTTCCATACTACCTGTGAGATAGAACTTTCAGTGTTTTTTTTTGCGTGATTTCTCCTTTAAGCTAGTCATTCTATATTACTTTGGCTATTACTATTACTACTATTACTACTACAAGTATTATTATTATTATTATATTATTATTATATTATTATTATATTACAATATAATATAATAATAATAAAATTATATTATTATATATTATTATTATTATTATTATTATATAATAATAATACAAATAATAATATATGTAAATATTATTTATATATATTTGGATATTATTTAATACATTTTATATTATAATAGTAAAGACTAAGAAACAGTGTAGAAACAAATGCAAACGATCATAATGTAGTAAGACAAAGAGAAAAGATAGCGGACGAAAACAAAAGAAAGATTTCGTACTTTTTTTCATATTTTGCGTTTGTATTAGACGTTATCTATCAATGAGCGGTCATGCATCGAAATTATCAAGGATACGATTTGTTGGATCGCGCTCAAACTACGTAAAATGATACATATTTCCTTTTTTTGTTATCCTAAATTACTGTCATCATATGTGTCATAATGTATATTATATAAGTATATTCTTCTGTTTCTTCTTATTACTGTCTCATTACTTTATTATTATATTATATATTATTATTATAGTAATAATAATAGTAATAGTAATAATATAATGTGAACTTCTGCACAGGAAACTATAGCAAAATAGCGCTGAGAAGAAAATCTCATAGATAATGCGGAAACGAACCCATATTTTTTTCTTTATTAAAAATAATATATTATGTGTTTACTAATTCTTAATTTTAAAAATATTTATGTAAACATTTCATAGATCGAAATACGCAAAAAACTTATAATAATTTTAATTTAAATTGTCAGTACTTAAAAATTTTGATATCGCAGCTGTTGGCTACTTAAAGTGTAAACAAAACAAATTCTTTGTTGCTTGAACTACTTGCCGAGTCAGTTGCCTTTTGCATTTCAAAGAATAAACAATAGAACTTTTTCTTTCTAAACGTGAAAATTTGAAAATTAATACTTTCGCTAATTTTATAATTATTTAAGTAATTTATAACATATTCGGAATACATTTAATTAATATTTAAATAATAGTAAATCTGTTAAATATTAGAAAGCTCGTAATACACAATAAATAGTAAATAATCTTTATCTAAACTTCCAATATTTCAAAATTTTGAATTCGCGATTGTTGAATACTTGGATAATATAAACAAACACGAACTTTTGATTGACTTTAACGGTTATTGAGTCAGTTTCCTTTTGAATTTCGGCGAGTAAACATCGAAACCCTTTCTTTTTTATTACATTTTTAAATAATAATTAATCAAATATTTAATCAATTTTGTTGGTAAAAGAAAAGTCTGGATGGAGTCCAGAATGAAAAAAGTCGAATAGAGTCATTACCTTTGAATCAAGAAAGTTGAGTAGAGTCATTGATAAAAGGCAAAGAGACTTGTAGTATCATAGTTAGTGAGTCTTAGAATAAATTAATCAATTTTTAGTAAAGGATTTTTAGCAATTAATATACTAATTCTTGTTTCTCTCTCTCTATACTCTTTCGATTTTTTTTCAGGCTTGCGTTAGAGTTTCGTTAGATTTATCAGTTTTCTTCCACGTTTTAGAATAAGGAACGGTTTTAGTTCTTTGCCATTAACAGTAGTTATCGAATGCTCTATAGTAGTGGTTAGAGCACGAACCAAAGAAGAGGCTATATGTCGAAGAGACCTCACAAATGCTGGCTCAAAAGGGCAACTATTAAACTATTGAGTTATTTTTTAAGTTTCCTCAGAATCTTTCAAAAATGGTTCTTAGTTATATTTTAATTTTACCATGTCACTCTAAATGCTCTTATGGTGATGGATATAATGGTGTAGATTTAAGAAACTGAGACGCCATTATATTCCTTATCCATTCCTACATTGTCATGCGTACGCGAATAGAATTATTTCATATTTTATGCATTTTTATTATTAAAGTTGAGTAATAAATTTTTCGCACTTTTTTTCCAAAATTGAATTAAAATTAATTTAATTAATATAATTATATTTTGTTAAAATATAATTTTATTTTAATAAAATTAAGTTTTACGTTAAAGTCAAATCATAATCGTTTTTTCTTTTCTAAAGTTTAATTAAATTCATAATTTTATTTTTATAAAATAAAATTTTATTTTAAAGTCATAGCTACGAAACTTATAAGATATGACGATCGTGAGGACCACTGAAACTGCACTGAATAAAGGTGCACATGGAGCTGAAACAAGTACACAAAGATGTGTGCCAAGATCGTCCTTTGCCACGCGTCACAAAAAAAGAATATTTGTTTAGATTAGAATTCTCATTTTTTTTCTCTTTTAAATTTAAATTAAATCAAATTCATAATTTTATTTTTCATAAGTAATCTATATATTATTACGAGCTGACTTAAAAGAGTTCAGAGTGAATTCGGAATTAGAACACCATTTCTAGGTACCTAAAGAATTTAACATATAACAACGGGTTGTTGTCTGTATTCAAAGGGAACTCGGTCTGAAAGGACGTGACTCGCGAACATTTTGAAATATCTGTATATTTTCTTAAGAGACTTTGTAAGATTGCTCTTTTTATATCCTCTCACTATTCTTTTCTATTTCCTCTTGCTTCTCTTCTTTTTAGGCTTGATCATCGAAGGATCATTAGGTAGAATCATCGGGTGGAACTCTTGGGGAAGCCCTCGGTTATGTGCCCTTGGGAGGGATCTTGGGTGAGACTCCTTTTTCCAATATCAAAAAATCAAGTGCGTTTTTTATACTCTGGTTTCGCTCAGGTGGAACGATCTTCAATATCTACTCCTCAATCTGAATTCCATCGTTCTCACGCGCGTATAATTTCCGACTTTCTTTTCTACTCTTTCTCTTCTTCTCTTTCTCTACTAACGTTCTTTTCTACTAATTTCCTTCCCCTTTCTTCACTTCTTTTCAGGTTAGATCATCAAAGGAAGGACCATTGAGTGGGACCTTTGGGAGAGGGTAGTAGTAGTAGCAGCAGCAGTAGTAGTAAGTAATAGCAGTAAGTAGTAGTAGTAGTATAATAATTACTTTAACAAAATTAGTCAAGAATATTAATAATTGTTGACCGCAGAACCTCTTTGAGTTAATTTGGATATTGTGATTACGTGTAAATATTCTATTCAATCTCTAAGTTGCAAAATTTGCAATTTATCAAAGTTAAAATGACAAGGAATTATTATTATCAATCATATGGACTTTAATTTACGCCAGAATGATAATGAATTGTACAGCAGCCGGAGAAATATATGTACCTCGTTTTTTATTGCAGAATGGACAAATCATTCTCATCATGACCGTATATATTACATCGAATAAAACAATTTTATAAATTATTGATTTTATCCATGATTCCTCATCTATACCATAGAAGATGCTGCTCTATTTAATCAAAAATTATAATAAAATACCTATGATTCTAACTGAAGATTTCAACATTAATTTTACATCAGTTGAACGTGGCCAATAATCAAATTTCTAAGTTCGAAATTCAACTTGTATATGAATAACAATCCAGCAGTGTCAATTAAAAAATATAGGATTGTAATCAACGCAGTATTCATCAGATATTAAACAATCTGAAATCTGCAATTTAAATATCATATTTCAGTTATTACAAGCCAATAGTCTCTTTGATGGATTATAAGAGAATAGGCACATTTAGAAAATAATAGTATGAGGTCTATCAAATAACTATCCGACCTTGTGTTATAGCAGGAGAAAGAGGATTAATAGTGAGAATATTCGGAATAGCTAATAATCGCTTTTTCGCGTTTCTTTATGTGTCCTCCAAGTCATCGAATCTTCTTCCCTTAAGAGGATTTTTCAATTTGAAGAATAGCCAGATTAGAATTTTATGGAACTTGACGAAACTGAACAATGTTGTGTTTCACAAGAAATTGCAGGATAAGTTGCGATGAATGTGTAGGTCCGTTGTCATGATGCAGTACCAATTCGGCACTTTTCCACAAATCTCGCCGTTTCCTTTTCACTGCGTCATGCAGTCGTTTCAAAACTTCTTTGTAATACTCTTGAATAGTCAAGTGATGATTTTAATTAATTAAAACTCGAACTCGTTCCACATTTTCAGCAGTTCTATTCGTTATGGCCTGCCAAAATGAGAGTCATTTTTAACTAATGTATGACCACTTTTAAATCGCTTAAACCACTCTTTAAGCTGTGTATCACTCATGGATTCATCTAGAAATATTACATTGGATAGTTTTCGAACACGAATGGTCGAGTTTTTGGAAAAATTTAATGCACACTTTTTATTAAATGTTGATGCATTTAGTCATCGTGAAATGCGACGCGCACAAAATTCAACGTTTACTCATTGTCGATTGAAGACTCAAAGGACCATGCTGCCGGTCAGGGACACTCATAAATGTCCCACTAATGATGAATAGCTACTTTAAACAATAGCACACTTAAGTTAGAGCACAACATCGAATAATCAGATTTCGTATGTGCAAAGAAATATTGAATAAAGAAATATAAAAGAAATATAAAAATAATATACGTAAATATACATTGCAAATATAAATAGGGATATTTTTATGAAAAAATGAATATAAAACTAAATTGATTCTATGAGTTCTCTAAGCACGTGCTGATTACACATCTATTTTTTTTTTTTTTTCAAGAGAAATGCCAAGAATAACGTCTGCGCTAATAATAAGTCCGAGTATAATTCTTGACCGATTTTGATGAACAAGATCTTTTTTTAAAAATGAAAATTTAAACGAGGGTATAACTTTCACAAATTTTTGAGAAAGCTTTTTATGCCTAAACTATTTTCGAAAGTCACCATTTTGGGACGTAATTTTTTTCAAAGAAGATAAAATGAACTCCGGCGAGGGCCACCGGTGGCCCGCACTAAACTGTCTCATCGGACGGCGCGGACCACTGGTGACCCGCACTATATTGTCTCATCGAATGGCGCGGGCCACCGGCGGTACGCATTCGATTGTGTTCTGAATTATTAGACTATTAGACACAGAAAATTAAAATAATGAAAATTTAACGTCTGTTCATTAAAAACATTTATTTTTAATAATAATTATCATTAATAATGTATCAGAAACATAAATTTTGTTCAATAACATAAACATAATAATACAGTATTATAAAAAAACACAAATACAGTAAAAATAACATAAAATCTGATACTATTTTATTTATAACTTCATTATTTATTGTTTTTTGTGTAATTTGTTAAAACATTTCAAGCAAAGTGTTGGCTGACTCTTGCAATGCCCACAATACGTCTTAACTTTTTATTTTTTGTAGTATTGTTAGTGGCATAAACTCTGCCCTTTTTATTGGACATATTTTTATAGCATTCCTTGTAGTGTTTACGGGATTCTCTTGCAGATCCTTCATATGATTGAAGAACATGTTTATGTGATGGTATATAACGGCATATTTATTCATTGAGCAAAAGGTAATCGATAATAACTTCCCTAAATCGTAACATAGTCATATTTTTAGTGCCCCATTTTTTATAAATATACCACGCATTCACGAGGGAAGTTCCGCATATTAATTCTATTATTATTTTTCGGTACCATTTAATGGTTGTTCGTAAACAACTGTAGTATGCCGATAGTTGATCTGATAAATCAACACCTTTTTTTGCAATATTATAATCAAACACAGCATCGAGCTTTACTGGACCATTTGTTCCTTGCATAAATTTAAACAGGTGATTCTTTGAGGTAGTTAAGATCTCAATAAGATCTCACTGTACTACAGAGCAAACAAACAACGCGTATGCAGGTATGAACAGGCAATAATCACGCGCCGCCAGATGAAGCGCGATATTAATTCGAGCGCCGCCTCATAGCAAATCAAACGAAAATTGGCCCCGGCGTGAACGTTAATAGAATTAAACTATCACGTTGGAATTGTTTTATCGACCGTGAATTATATTAATAACGTTGTGAACTTTATAATAGATTAGTCAGGTATTGACGATCTGTTTTTCACGAATTGTCGGTAATGTTTTGTATAACAAAGATAATATGCTAAGATAAATTTAATAAATTTTCTTCTTTCATTTTTGTCATTTACAATTATGATAATTATCAGAAAGTGAAAATTATAACAATTACAAAAATAAATATTATGATTTATAATATTTTTTCTTAATTTGAAAATAATCACTAATTATTATTTCGTAAAAAGATAATTAGATATGAGGAGTTATGATTATGAAAATTATATTTTTAAATAATTTAAAAACTGCGCCAAAATTTTGTTTATTACTAGAAAGAACGAACTGCACAGTGGAAGGTTACTTGTAGTCCTCTAGAACCTGATAATAGGACGTGATCAAATTTAAATTGAGTAAAAAAATATAGATTAGATCGATCAATAATTTGCATTTTTTCGGTTAAATTATAAAGACGAAGCGATCAAGCGAACAATGAGATAAGAGGATAGTCATAAAGCAGAAAATCCATCGTGATTACACGAGCAATATTTAAATTATCTTCAGTAAATTCAAGTAAACGAGAAATTAAAGCTGTTCGATAAGATGAAAAATCAAATGATCGTTATATTATATTAATCCCTACAATTTCTAAAAGTAAAAAAAAGCGAAAAAATATTCGAAGCTTATTTTCCTGCGCAAACGTTACGAAAAGTGCGTATAATTAATTTTCCAAAATAGCAATGTTGTATTAAAATATATTATATTTATCTTTCACTGTTAATAATGAAATATTATCCTTCACTCTTTTTTTTAATTTATATTATTATTATATTTATATTATGCCAAACATAATAATAAATTATTATAGCAGTATAATGATTTAAAATTCAATTAAAGTGGATCAATTATTAACAGAATTTATTTTTCTCTCAAATGGCCGTAGATTACTATCGGCAAACACCCATTACATTATGGAAATATTATACCAATAATATTATATCAACGTAACATCGATTAGATGTCATCGTGGGATTAGATTTTTACACGGAAACTTGTGGAATCTCTCTGTATTATATTACAGTCATGGTTAATTGTGTAGTGATTGAAGTTTTCGATTTGGCGCCGGTCTTGCTATCTTTAACCAGGGAGAAATCTCCTCCATTTAACCTTAGAAGCCAGAATTCTCGGTAAGTGACATGTCAACCCAGTATCGCGAATTTTAGAGTAGAATCATTGTCAGCCTGTAGGTCTCCAGATAGTACTTACGATATAACCAAATCTATATCTAAATTATGTAACATAAGTTTTACCAGGCGGATGGCTGGATATATTTCAGTATTTTTTAGAATTTTTATTTTTTTATTGTAAATACTTGGATATAATATGTATCAATTTAATATAACTAATCATATTTAAGTAGATAATAAGATTAGATAATATGATAAAACAATTTCTTCTTCAAAGAATGAACAGTAATATTCCAATTTTTTTATTATTGTTTCAGATTTAGTGTAATATCTTCCAAACACATAGGTTTAAATGTTTTACAGCAAAGCATAAAACATTTCAATTGTATGATATGTAGAACTGTTCTTTTCTACTTTTTGGTTAAATAAATAGATTTCGCTGTATACTATCGATTTTTCCCGTTCTCTTCCAAAATGCAGTGAACCGTCTTTAATAATGAAAATGCAAATATAAAATAATTTTACTCGCGTACACGGAGCATTATAGATACAGAAACGGAATATTAAATTATCTCCCTTTTTCAAATCTACCTTTGCACTCATCATCATAAGAACATTTTGAGTGACAATATGGTAAAATTAAAAAAAAATTAAAAAAATTATAGATACAGAAACGGAATATTAAATTATCTCCCTTTTTCAAATCTACCTTTGCACTCATCATCATAAGAACATTTTGAGTGACAATATGGTAAAATTAAAAAATGACTAAAAGCCATTCTCGAAAGGTTCTGGTAAATCTTCGACTTGCAGGAAAGACATCTTGAGAGAATTTCAATGTTTACTCGTCGAGATCCGGAACAATACTGATCCAGTAACCGTCAAAGTCAGTCAACAGTCCAAAGTTATTGACATTACACGTAGCCAACAACCACGAGAATAAAATTTTAAAGTATTAAAATTTTAAAATATTAAAATTTTAAATAAAGATTATTTTAAATTTTTCGCATATTTCGAGCTATGAAATGTTTAAATAAATCTGCTACTGTTTAAATTTTATTTAGTTATATTCCGAGCACATCTCAAATTGTTTAAATAATTCTAAAATAATCGAAAGTATTATTTGTTTAAACTTACCCATTTGGAAAGAGACTGCTTCGATCTTTATTCATCGAAATTCAAAAGAAAACTGATTAGATAACAGTCAAGACCGAGCGTTCAAATTTTAATTCTATTTAAATACTAATTTAATTCTATTTTACGTGTTTCGAGTTATAAAATGTTTAAATAAATATGCTATTGTTTAAATATTAGTTAATTATACTCCGTACAATGTAATAAAGAGTATTTGTTTCGTTATAATTGAGAATTTTCTACATTTTTCTTACCAAAAATTCTTTTTCCCTTGGCGGAATGCTTGTTATGTCACAAAATTTATAAATTTCTTCCTTTTTTCTTTTTCTCTTCTTCGCGAGATGAATGTATAATTTCCATATAGAAGGTGTCCTGCAACGTAATGTACATTGAAACTGTGTATTCTTTTTGTTATTCTAAGTCAGTGTTAATACACATACGCCCTAAAGTCGATTGTTTCAATGTTATAACGAAAAAACAAAATTACATAAAATAAGAATAATATTATTTATTAAAGATAATATTATATATTGATAATTAAACAATAATTAAAGAGAAATGTCTAAGCTATATTTATGCGATGTTTTTACTTAAAACGACAGTCAATTTACCAATATTATCTTGTATAGCAAATATGGAAAACAATTCGCTTCAACTTATGCGGCAACTTCATACTCGACATAATTCATGTAAATTTACATGATACACCTTTTGAACATATCGACAATTGTAATATTTATATGGCTTTTATTATGTTTATATGGTTTTTAAGCGTTCATCTACCTTCCTCTCGCAATTTACTTATGTTTACTTTTCCTTTGTTTGCTTGAAAATTGAATACGACTAGCCAGGATCAATGTTGCATCTATCGATCGTCTTCGATTGCATCAATCGAATAATCTGAACGCTGCCATTAAGATATATGTATGTGTACGATATCTATTAACAAAACTGAGTGTCAAAAATTGCCGAATCCGTGACTATATGGTTAACGTCAGTGTCATATGAAAATGTACTTATAAAACATATACGCCACTGCATAAGATGATAAAATAATCGAATAGGGAAAAAAACCGATTTGGTGTTATATGAACGAACTCTTAAAAAGCTGGATTTATAAAAGTGTTTCACAAAGAGAAGTCGTAAATTCATCTTATATATAGTTTATATAAAAAAGATATTTTAACAAATTTCTCTACTACTATAATTCAATATGTTGATGATATTGCGATTTATATTAAATTATCATCCGTAGATACAGAAAAAGTAAACATCGAAAAAGCTATTACCACCATTCAATGTCGACATTTGATCGTATTCTACCAAAACTGTACCCAAAGAATATATCATCTAGGGACATTTACATAAACTCAAGATATTTAAAAAAAAGTAATGTTTCTTAAATAAGTATTTAAATGTTTCTTCTTTAATGAGAAATATGGTCAAATAAAGGAGTAATTATTAAATGTATATTTTCTAAAGTATATTTCGCAATATTACAGATTTAATATATTATCAATACAAATGATGGAGACAACCACACTCTGCACCCGGCGTCTATACAATATGTTTAATTATCCTCGATATCTAGCCGAAGTGAATAACTGCAGTTTCTTCGAAGGCACATGCAAATCCATGAAAATTTATCCGTATCGATCGTTAAGAAAAATCATCGTCAATAAATAAATGATTCTTCCCAATCTTTTTGTAATCCTTTTAATCGATTCTAAAACTACACAGTCGAGAATCGGTGAGAAAAGCTACTTTGTGAATACTAACAAAATGTACGAAGAACGAAACGGTTTAGCGTTATAATATTTATAGATTACTACACGCAGAATTATACAAGAATTAGTTTTATCAGTTTCAAAAGTGGCGCCAATTCACACAATAATACTTTATGTAAAGACTACGATCTCTACGGAATATCGTCTGTAGTTCTATTAATAAATTATTATATTCCACTAAAAATATAATATACATTATACACGTCTAGATTTAAAACCAGTGGAAATCATATTTTTAAAATGTCTTTTAAAATGGCGGCGAACAATTCATAGAAATGTATTTTATTTCTTTTTTTTCTTCTTCAAAATCCACGAACATCCGATTCTCAAGACGCACTTTCACAGTTGTCTTTTGACAAGTCGTACATCTAACATACATATAATACAAATTATAACGTAATATTATATAGGCTGACACAGACGTCAATATTTTTGAGAACGTATCATTATATTGTTACGTTGTTGTTACGTTCGCTGACGATATTTTGAAAGAGTGAACTACAGTTCGTTATTTTGTTCACAATTATTAAGATAATTGTTTAATCCTTACTTTGGACGGATTAAGACAAGGTACGAATCATAGTGTTACGATAGACTCTTCGATATGGAACTTTATATTACTCTTAAAATTGTTTTACCATTGCAAATTACAATTGTGCACTCCACGCAAAAAGGATTAATGGTGAAACCTATTTTACAAGAGACATATCGTTTAATCCAAGTTCTATATCTGGTCCGCTAGTTGTAGGATCTCGAATTTATATTTTTTTTTATTTTATAAACGACATCCTCTTAAAGTATTTATATACTAACAAGAAAAAATTCATCGTTTCCTGAGAGTGTAACAAAATATTTTTCCTTTTTATATTCGAAACTAATGTACCATATTTCAAAAGAAAAGAAAGGAAGAGAACCTACAGCCATGCTAAATGGTATACTAACGAATTAATAAAAAATCGATATAAATTTCATTTCAACATAATGCTAGATCATTCCAATATAATTAAATATAATTAAAATCTTTTATAACAAAGATAAAATCATGCAAAAAATAAAAAAGTAGTACTACGTTTATCGAACGCGTTTAAAATCGATCCGAGAATTATCATCCAGAATTAAAATGTAAAACGTAAAAAGGAAGAGATAGCGTAAAATTGAAAGTATAATTATATAAATATTTTTTCCACGTTCGCGTAATATAATCGATTTCTTCGTAATGTTTATTGCCATATTATGGCATCGCGTATTTAAAGGGAGGGTGCTGCACTCTATCATTTTTACTAACACGAATAATAGTTTTATACGGAATCCATCGTTAGAAATGTATTTTGCACAAATGATACTACTTTCAACATCGATTTCGCGATTGAAAGATTATTATAATTATTCTTATTATTACTTTATTTTTCTTTTCAGTATTATATTTAAGAAGATAAAGACGATATCTCTCGAGCTATTCGATCAATCCGAAACTCGAATTTTTCGTCTCGTCGTGTTATTGTTTTACAAAAAGGCAAACGTTGCTCAACCATGATTACAAAAGAGCAGTCGCTAATTAGCCGAAGGCACGATGCGTGAATCGCTGCGTCACAAAAAGGTATAACCCCTTTATTTTCACACGTATTAGTCATAATTATTAATTACTATCGTTCGTTATAAGAATAAATATAACTAATGATTATAGTGCAATTATATAACGAATAAACTTATCTATCCGAGCGTATAAAATACAAATCGCTCTCGTAATATGTTGATGATTTGAAACAAAGATCATATATACGGCGTATCTCACTTAATTACATCAACTAAAATTTTTTTACTTGTTTTATCTTAAAAGAGCAATATGCAAACTTCTTCAACGAAGAAGTTAATATATTTTTTTACGGAAAAATTATTAAATGACCGAATTAAATGAGACACCTTCTATACTTGTGACTTCACCAACTGTTGTTGAATTAATTCAAAATCGAAATACTACTTTCGAGTTTTGAACAATAGATAAATATCTCATTATTTACAGCCGCCTTGTTCGTTTGTTGAATTAAATATGAAAGTAGAATGAAAGAAATCGAATTCTCCTGTCAATATTGTCAGAACGCAACGAAAATATTTTATCATTTTCATATGTAATTAACGTAATCTAATTCTATAATTTTATGCTTCACATGTGAGAAAATATCAAATAATACAGAAGTATTCATCATTGGTTCGTTCTCCCATCGCTTCGATACAAGTTCAACATTTATTTGATTTTTTTCACACGACATTGATATATTTATAATAGACGGTATTAAAGTTTTTTTATGAGTCGATCGATTACTAATAATACATGAACTAAAATCGTTTACGAATAAGAATAGCAATTGCTGTTTACTCGAGTAAATAAAATTTAAAAAAGATCAATTAGAAGAAATTTCAAAAATCTCCAAAAAATGAATAACTTATCATGGATGATTTTTAATCAACTTATTTCTTAATTCTTTGAAGAGAAACAAGCGATAGAAAAATATTTAAAGAGTATCCAAAAGAGAATCTAAGAGATCCAACTGATTCTCATCCCAGCCTGCTGTGGCGATCAATAGACCCGTGAGATCATCTTCGGTGAGATTAACTTGCGTTGATTCAGGTACTTCCGAGAGTGTGTCCGGTATCGGAGGTGAAACGCTGCTCGGTGGTGTTTCATAAAGGGCGGAAAGACAAGTGGTAAGTGGTACACAACTGTTCTGCAACGAATGGTTGCTTATTGAGGTAGAAGACAACGTCATCGATGTCGACGTCGTTGTCGTCGTCGTCGTTGAATTTGTGGTGTTGTGTTGTCTCCTCGATCCTCGATTACGTTGAGTTGTCGAAGCACGTCGTCTCGTTCTTTTACCCTCTTCCATACGTTCCAAGTCCAGTTTCCAAAAGCCACCCTTTCCCGGCTCATCTTTCGAACGTGGCAATTTGACGAAACATTTGTTTAACGATAAATTATGCCGAATCGAGTTCTAAGGATGAAAAAAAGAAAATCAAGATTACCAATGAATTCTACGATCTCATAGGAGCTAATATTATTACCTGCCAAGCTGGATCAGCATATTTGTAGTACAAAAAATTTTCGCGAATCCATGCATAGATGTTCGACAAGGACACCTTATTATTATTCGCACGCATTGCGAGGCATATGATCGTAGCGTAGGAGAATGGCGGTTTTGCGTCTGGATCTGTCCGATATTTATCGGCGTTTTCTGCAAGATCTGATGAGAATAAAGACGGAGTGATAATCTTTATTTAATAAAGCAGTGACAAAATTCCATCACTAGACAATAGGCATAATATATTTAATTAAATAAATTTTCGCAAATGTATTTCACTGAGATAAAAAAAAATGATGAAAATGACGGAAAAATTAAGATTCGTCATATTATGTGTTTCATCCGTCCGTGTACACCAATACAATGTTAATTACCTAATTCGGCCTTAAGCAAAGGTGACATCTTCTTTGGTGGTTTTCGTACCAACGGTGGAGGAGATGGCGAACATGGTGGCGTTGGTAAACCAGACGCACTCGTGATATCTAACGATTGCAGCCACGAAAGACTCGTCAGCTCTGCCTCTACTCCGTACTCATCAACCTCCATGTTCTTCGATGGTGAGGATGAACCGTCATCCATCGGTATCTCAACCTCGGCCAACTCTATCCTCATTCTCACCATCTCTCATCACCCAAGCATGAACTGCGCGATAAGCGCCTTCTGAATACATATACGTTACATATACATATACAAATATGCATATATATTTACTAAAAGAACGAAGGTCCTGACATTAAGAATTTATTGCTTAACGTTTCTCTTCGTTGATTTTCATTCCTTAGAAAATTTTTATTTGAAAGATTCCGCAACGGTTTTATCAAAACAAATGTAAATATTTTTCATATGCATATATAATTAACTTCAAATTACGCCTTATACATGATTCGATCATGTATACGTCATCGAAATACGAGGGCTTTCCAATTTTACGTAGTTCGACTTACCTCTTCTTTAAAACTCGCACTGATCGTCGAGATACACTATAAAAAACAAACACGCAGAAGGTATGAACGTTGATGATCTTTTATAAAGATACTACAAAAAATCAAAGAGAAAAACCTTGCACTAAAACTATTAAACGACAAATTGTATATCGGTGATATCGAGGATGTTTCCGTAGCTTCACAAAAGATATGTTTCGAATTAATCGAATCGATCATATGATTTTTGAAAAGTTTATTTTTAAACAAAAAATTGATTTAATAAAGTGATCTCGATGAAACGAATTTGAATAGGTCAATGATAGTGAAGAAGATCGATGAATGTATTCACGAGATACTAGAGACAAAAGAAAGAAGAAACAGAGACAATTCGTTGCGTTGGTCCGCATGATCCCTCGAGTTCGACTGGTAGTTCTAGTAGTCGAGGGAGCTCAAGCAAGCAACCCCCTCTGCACCTTCAGCCCCCACTGCCAGTAGCAGCGCCGTTGGTAGAGCTGACAGGGCATAAGGCGAGCAGGTCGGTTCTGTGCGCGTGCGGCGACAGGTGCTGGGCTCCCTTTCGCAGGTGGACCATATATGCACCGCTGGGAGTATAGACTCGACCCTCTTTTTCCCTCTCATGGACTCACCACCCCAAACACACGGACTCGTCCAAGGGAGCTTACCCTTGTACTACCGTCACGGCACACAAGCTCCAATTTTCTTCTATCTCCCATTCGTGCGCAGAAAAACCTGAACGATATAGTCTCGAAAGTCTAATCTCTGATTGAAATTTCTATTATTGATATTAAAAATGTGGGATTTTGTTAAGTAGTGATTTTGGCCTTCTTTACATCAATAATTCTGCAAATATGATTGGACAGTTGCTATTGCCTACGAATTTAGAAAATTCAACAGGAATTAAAGTAAATGTAAAGAAACGCGAGATAGATCCATTATTGCTATTGATATTTCATCGCATCGAGTCATTAACAATACACATAAATCTATATAGAATGTTCTTAAAAATAAAGAAAAATCGGTACTTATATATTGTTTGCATTTGGTGCTTTAATCTTTATAGAAATGATATTATAGTTATACATCTTAAAGTGAAAAAATACTAATATTGTGATTTTACTATCAGTACCTAGTTATTATCTTTTACGTGCAAGATAGCACGTGCTTATTGATTTGTAGAAGTACAATTCCTTTTTTCTTACTATCTTATTCCTCCTACTTCCAGTTCAAGGGCATATGAGTTTCAAAAATCTAATTATATCTGAACAAAACTATAATTATATAGGTTTTCAGTTTCTCATATTCGACCAATTTTTATAGTAATTCTGTTCGATTAACAAACACTTAAGTTCGCAATCGAGTCATTAAGATAGTTATTTCATAAGTACAATTTCTTAAAATAAGACAAATTTATTACTTATTTTAATACTAAAGAATACCTTTTATATAGAAATAAGTTAGAAAAATAAGAAAGGAACACAATGCACTATTCTAATTTATTGGGATTATTTATTTCAGAAATTAATTGATCGGATGAAGCCATAAGCAATGAATAATATTATAAAAATAATAGTTATTTTAATAGAACTATGGAAATGACAACGGTGGATGGACAAGTTAAGTCGAAAAGAAGTTCGGGGGTGTGGCGTTCACTTGGCCAGCTTGGTACAGGTACGCTCCATTGATCGAATTGAGGAGGCAGCGACCGGGTGGCTAGCCCGCAGAGAAAAAGAGAGAGGGAGAAAATAACTAAGTGAATGTGTGTATGAGAAAGAAAGAGAGAATGGGAAAAGGACAAAAACGGGGTGGAGAAAAAGAGCCGCGGCCATTCGAGTGGGACGAGAATGGCGCGGAGATTCTTTCGTGACTCTCTCTCACATCATTGGTCGTCTTCCTCTCCTTCCCTTTCCTCTTCAACAACGTTCGTGAGATTGACACTGGCGCATAGAGAGAGGATGATGTGCGCGCGCGCACTTCACCCTGCTTCTACTGGGCGTTATCCTGACGGAAAGAGGGATGGCCGATCATCCCCTGACACACACCATTTTTTTCACTTACAATCAAAGGAATATACTATGTTTTTTACTCCTTTTCTATTAAAAATGACAGACTTTGTATGACAAAAGAATAAAATTTTAAAAGCAAAAGGTAGAATTAAGATTTTAATGGATGCAAATGATATGCAATAATCAAAAGAAGTTTGAGGTATTGTATTTCTTGGATATTATTAAGTTTATAGGCATAATAAAATATAGCTTATTTTTTCTCTTAGTTCATTCTAGAATGATGAATAGACAGAAAAATGTTATCAAATTGTTTATTAACATATTCTAAGTCCGTTCATATTCATCTACAATAAAATTATTGACTAAGCTTGCTTCAGAATCATGAGAAAAATAGCCAATATTATGAGACAAAAAAACTACGATCGTAACTTCTATTCTGCAGTTTTCAATTGCACATTATCTAACCAGTGCTCACGTTTTTGGGATTTATTGAAGAAGAAGATAAAAATAGTGTAATGATGTGAACGTCATCGGGAAGTTCAATGAATCCATAATCACAGATTTACACGAAAATATTCAGGATTAAATTTTCGCTTTATTTAAAACCTTTTCCTCAATCGATAAGATATTTAAATATCATAAGATATTAAAATATCAAGGCCAAAACTAGTCAATTTCAATATATCAAATTTCATTGGAACTTATGATTTTCTCTCTTCAACGAAAGAAATGAATGAAAAATTTCATAGTAATCAATATACTACAGTAAGTATTGTGGCTTATCATTACACTATCAAGGTAGCAATTAATTAAAAGATAGATAGATAGAGAGAGAGAGAGAGAGAGAGAGAGAGGGAGAGAGAGAGAGAGAGAGAGAAGGAAAGAAAGAAAAGAAAAGAAGAAGACTATTGGGTGAAGATACCTCTGTGAAAATCTGTCCGCAACGTCCAAGTATTGTAAAAGTATCTTCGCGTTACGATCAATAATCTCCTGGGAACATTCGTTTCCCTGCCGCTTTTCCCAGGTGTGGGCAACTCTGTATGGTAGCAGAGGGCCAGCAGCAGCAGTAGCCATCGTCAGTATCAGCACCGAACACCTGTCATACTTCATTTCTACTTATACCACTAACATCACCACTACTGTCAATTCTTTTTCCTCCTGCTCTTATTCTTTCTCTACCACCTCCTGCCGAGCAGCGTCAGGTTGTGACTCACTAACACCTTCCGTTCTGGCTGTTATCCACCACCAACGAACAACACATCATATTCCCTCATCGCTACCACACATTACGCATATTTACGTACCCCTTACAATGTAGCGTGTTATGTAGCGTGTATATATATATGTATGTGTATATATATATATATATATATATATTATGTATAATATATATATATATATATTATGTATAATATATATATATATATATATATAATATATATATATATATAATATATATATATATATATATATTAATATGTGTAGGTGTGTACGACAGTTCTATTCACGATCGCAAAGCTTTTCTTGCAAGAAGGGACCACCCCGAAGAGAGCGGTTCGGTGCACTCATTAATTCATTCGTTCGTGACGCTAATGCGAACACGTTCCAGAGAGAAAGAGAAAAAGAAAAAAGAGAGGACGAATTGCATCATTCATTTTGATACGATTGTGTAAGATTAAATTCTTTTCTTTTTTTATTAAAAAGAATCACAATCTTTGTATCTTTTTTATCTTATAATGAGCAATGCTTTAAATGGAATTCGTTTTAGTAGATCATATAAGTTATTTTATTAGAAATATTGTTACGAATTTTCTCGAATTATTAATAAGTAATGATTGGACTTTTTCAATGGATGAACTGTCTTTTTTGATTTTTATTTTTGAAAATTCAATCCTTCCTTGAGCTTTCTTTAAGTAAGAAATGAAGCGAATCGAAATCTCCTTGAAACAGGGAGAGAGTCGATCGACTTAAAAGTTGTTCTCTCAGAAAATAGTTATAGGTCATTGCAACAATGATGTGGACGTATTTCAATGGACGATTTAAAAGAAAAGATAATACTGAACAGTTACGGTTATAGACACTAAACGAGGATAGTTTCCGGGAGGGCGGAGGTGCTCACATAAAATATTCACAAGAATTGATTCTTTCACGACGACCACTAGCGGCCAGCAGCAATGACAATAGCAGTAATAGCAGTAACATCAGCAACTAATAACAGTCAGCATAATGATTATCCCAATAACTAAATAAATACATAAAATTGCTTTACCAATTTTCTTCAAGATGATTTTCTACTAGCCACAAAATCTATCTGATATTACTGTTTATTTCTGCGTTTTATTTAAAAACTATCAATGATGGCTATTTCCTGATATCCAAAGCTACGTTAAAAGTTCATTAAAGAACTCGTATGAAGTATCGAATAATAATAAAAAAGTTAAAAAAATTTCAACATTCACTGTTTAGTGAAACGACGAAGTATAATAAACAAAATATATATACCCTACAAAATTTTATTTATTATAATTTGTAAATTGTACAAATTAAACAACGAAACAGCTTATAGTAACAATAAAATTTTTAAAAATATGTAATAAAAAATTGTCAGCTTACTCACCGAGATTCTGATATCTAGCTGATTACGTTAATGGTTAATTTCTTCTTTAACTTCGTAAAAAATCGTACACGAACAGATAAATTTTTTTTTTCAAAATTAAATCATTGAGAATCAAAACCGTAAATTACAATAAAGAAACGTCAATTTTGTTGCGTATCCAATGTCCCGAGTCAAAAACGAAATTGCACTCTTTACAGCTCACCTTTGATACTCGATCGATCATCGTTCATCGATTATTCAAAAATATAGATATAGAAAAAGAAAATAAACTTTCAAATTGTACAAGAAACAAAAAAATCGAATAGTATCGGTTGAATTCGAACTAAAAACCGTTTTGATCAGTGACACCTGCACTATCGACCATCACTGCCACCGTTCTACCGCCATCTTCTTACCTGTAAAAACGGTACCACCGTAGCAGGTGTACTACATCTGCGCGCAAGGAAGTCCTATCGATTTTCATTTGTGCTTTTCTTTGCCATAGTTTATACAATAGCGGATTACAACGAAACAAACAACATCTTTAACACGTGAACATATGTCGCCAATAAAAAAAAAGTTGTATGTAAATTTGACAATATAGCAACTTCAAAGGATATTAGTTGTTATTAAGATCTATCATTTATTTTAAATTTAAGTTAATTTAATGTAAAACATAAATAAAAATTAAATGAAATCAAACAGAGCTCACAAGATTACCATTATCAAATTTGCGAGTTATTTAACCAAAGTTTGGTTCAATTTAGTTTGCAAGGGTATAGATAAGAATCAAGATCCACAGCTGAACCCGCAGCCTTTCTTTGCGAATAATGGATTATTTTTATCGGGAAGATATACGTAAAGGTGCAAATTACCAACATACGGGTTACATCCGCAGATAGATTATATAGTAACGAAAAAAATGTCATTCTATTGCGAGTGTCAATGATTTATTTCTTTTGCATTACATCACTCCTACCACCGCATTTAAAGTTTATACTTAAACCTGTCCTAAGAAAACCACCATCAATAGGGTAAAGTAGGCACCTTCTTCAGTACCTCTTTGATGAATTTAACTTTTATATTATTCTCCGTTGAGCTCGTTACGCTCCTTACAAAAATCGTGGAAATGAAACGTTAGGCGAGATACAATTATATGTATATACACACGGTTATATCTATCAATATATTTATATGTATATACACATACGATCCGCAATGGGACCGAGCGAGAACCACGGCATTGCCAGGAGAAATGAGAATTTCTTTCGGAACACAGGCAAGGCATTCTATGACCTTTCGCTAAGGGTGGAAGTTCCGGAGAGAAGAATAGAAACATGCTCACGTAGTGATACACTTTCGTGACACGATGTTAAAAAATTTTAAATTTAAGTCTTCCATTCGATAAGTTACTTACTGGTAGAATGGCAAGTAAATTGTCAAAACACCATTACTCACTATGCGTAAGAATACTCTTTGCGACACGGTATAGCTCTAAGCAAGGTAGTGGCGCCAATAAATATCGTCATCGATGAATTTTACTAACTACACTAAATTCGAGTGCAGTGACCCGCTCTATACAAGAAACCAGAGTGGGAATCCAAATGACAATAAAAAAGAAAGAAAACCCAATGCTCCAAGGGATGCAGACATTTTCGCCTCTTCGCTTTAAGGCTGATTGGTGGTAAATGGTGTTACTCCGTTGTTAGCCATATTGTCCAAAACGCCGCTGATGTACGCCGCGACATCGATCGTGGCTTCTTCCGCCTTCCTAATGAATGTATGTTCCAACAACTTATTATATTTTGGTCGTTGAGTTTCTTCCTTGATCAGACTGAGAAGTGAATACACGATAAATATGCATAATAATATATATCTCTTTATCATATCAGAAAACTTTATATGAAACACATACCATGTATTCACAAAGTTTACAAAATCCATTGTAAAGTGATTTCCGTTTTCGTTGGGAGACAAACGGGGTGGATCACCCTGTACTACCTGATAGAGTTGCTCGAAAACAGAGTTCCATTTTGGATAAGGAAAATAACCAGTGGCTACTTCCATTAAAGTAATACCCAATGACCATACATCGCTTCTTACATCGTAACCCCTTGCTCGCTGAGGGTCTATCCTTTCCGGCTGAAAAATTATGTCCGTAAAAATAAAAATAGTTAAAAAATAACAATTCATAAAATATACACTTACCGCCATATACGGTCTACAACCAGCATCCCTAGTTCGTGCAATAGAGTCTACTAGTTGTCCTGATATACCAAAATCGCAAAGTTTTATATTACCACGGCGATCAAGTAAAATATTGCTAGGTTTTACATCTCTATGAATTATTTTCAATTTTTCTTTGAGGTAATTCAGCGCTTTTACAGTGGCTACTGTAATTTTTCCTAAAATACACTCAGGTATCCTCTCATTTAATCTCTCATAGATGAATTTATAAAATTTGTCTAAAGAGGTGTCCATTAACTCCATACAAATCCAACAATCTCCCTAAATTAATCATAACATGATAATATAGTTAATAATATTAAAAGGAACATGTATACTAACTGTTATCAAAACAAACCTCTTTAAATAAAGCTCCATAAAACTGCACAATGCAAGGGCATTCGTTGGATTTCATTACAACCTCCAAATCCATCAATAATTGCTTCTGCTCTCTTTCATCCACTGTTGAACGTATTCTCTAATGAAAATTATGAAATATGCAAATAAGATGTCGAAATACTGTAGAAATATCAATATAATATGTAAATATAAATTACATCTTGTAATCAACAATGCTCACATACCTTCACAGCCATAACAGTATTGCTTATCCTATGTATCATTTTATTTACAGTTCCAAATCCTCCTCTACCTATTTCTCCTAAATCTTGAAGGTCCTCGCTTGTGAAATCATATACCACATCTGGATTTAATTGCAATTTTCCAGTACTTTGCATAGACTGACACATTCGCAACTTATCTCTATAATGTTTTATACACGTATGTTGTTACTAATTTTCCAAAGTTAACAGTTTTAAACAAACTCCATAAAACTGTATTCTATTACCTTGCTTTATCAGGAAGAAAATCTTGCTGCAATACCATTGTACGTGGTCTAACTGGCAACTTAGGTAGAGGCAAAGGTAGACGCGATGATCTGTAATTGTATATATTCAAATATTAATGGCTTTAAACTTTATAAGTAAAATAATCATTTATAGAATTTCTTACTACTTACACTGGCAGTCGTGTAGAGACTCCAATAGAATTTGTTAGAGAAGAATTAGTTGAATTGGCAAATGACAAATTGCTTCCTTGCGTTTGAAAACTTAACTTCAGTTGTCTTCTTTTCTCTGATAGTTTAAAATATCAATGTAGGTATACAAAATGTATTAAAAAATAAAAGATATAAACTATATAAAATACATACCTGACATTTCATTTTGAATATCATTATTTGATCTAAAATCCAATCGTTGAAAATTAAATGATCTGCTACAACCTGAAATGTATCATACAATTAGACTTTAATTACGCAAACAAAACTATAATAAAATTATAACAATGTGAAAGTAAATATACATATAGAACGATCAATTCGTATCACTAACAACACTTAGGTTAGGATTAATGCATCCTCATGGATACTCACACCAAATGCTTATAATTAGAATAAGAATACCTGAATTTGTTTGATTTGAGGAATTCCCTTGATTTTCTGCCATTTTGAAAATTTTAAATATCTAGCCGTCTTATGTAGAACCACTTGTCAAAGGCGCTCCTCTTAGGAGACCTTTCCGCAAGATCTCAACAGTCTGGCATATGTTATCTGCGGTAAACGCACCATTTGTGCAGTTTCTCTATTCGAACAGATCGCACGACAATTCTGTATCTTCAATTTGCTATATATTCGTTAAATTCGCTTCACTTAACTATCTTCTCTGCTACCGCGAAACTCGCTAAATCTCACTGTGAATCTGCCGCGATCATTTGTCCACTTGTGGGTATACATTTGACGGCGTTCGCGCAGTACCGAAGGAAAAAAGCACGATTTTCATGAAAAGAATATTAATCAAGTAAATAAGAAAGATTGAATGAAAGATGAAAATAAAACGTCAATTCTATTGGTTGAGTAGCCATAATGAATCATCTACTCTGTTAGACCTGTTCTATATTGTCGACCAGTTGTCGGTGACTCAGTTGATGAAAGACCAAAAACCAGGCGATCAAAGTTGGCAACCAAACAAGTGGTCTGTGCATTGCTTGTGTTTTCATAATCGACCAATTGGATATAAACCCATATATTCTCTTAAATCCAATTGTTGTCGACGATTCCGGTCGCCAGTAACGGTTTGATAATATGCAACGGGCTTTATTCTTATAAGTGATTGTTTGTATACTTATTAATATAAAATAGCTATTGACAAAAAAATCCGTAGATTTACATATTTTATTTGTGAATTTTATCAATATCCTGAGTAGTTTTTTTTGTAAAATCATAATAAACTATGACAAATTGCTATTAAATAATAGATAATATAACCCTACTTTAACACAACAGAATTATTATTACAAGATATATAAGTTATAATTGTATAAATAATTAATTTAAAATAATTAATTTAATTTACAATTTGTAATTGTGTAAAAATACACATATGGGCTATTATTATTATAATGGATATAAAACAGAAAATTATACAAAGATTCAACGAAGAAATGGGATCAAGTTTGAAAGGACTTGATAATATAAAACATTTTCATGAGTGCCTCCAAACAGAAAAAGATGAAATTGAAAAATCTGTATGCTTGAATTTGAACAATTTAATAATTAAATATTATCAACATATGTATATAAATAATGAATATATGTATATATTTTATTTGTAGTTATCCATGGCATCAAGTGAAGCTCCTTCAAAAGTCAAAGCAGCTGTACAGAATGTCGAGCATATTACTATGGAATTTGAGAAATTACAAATTTTTGCAATAGAAGTTCACAATAATATTCAAGAATCAATGCAAGAAAATAGTGAAAATTCAGAAGTACAAGAAGTTATTGATAAGATAGGTCAGTTGGATAAGTGCCTATCATATCTAAATTTTATAAAATGTATTGAGGATATCAGGTAATAATAGAGTATAAAAATAGCTTATATGTACATTGATATAAAGTATACTTAAATACGTTATTTTAGTGATGAAATAGAAAATTCGTTGTTATCAGCTGATGATGAATCTGTTATCACATTATATACAAATCTTTCCGAAATTAGTTGTCAATTGCAATCATCGTCTTGTCACCATCTTGTAAATTATGTGAGAGAGACGTTACATTTTTGGCATAATTTAATTAAAGAAAAATTATCAAAGTAAGTATCAGGAAATATAACATTTTCTTTTTAATTTATAGTAATAAATAATATAAATAATTTAATTATAGGGAATATAATGATGTTTTAAAAAGTTTGAAATGGCCTTTCTGTGGAACTAATGCAAACATAGTAATTACATCTTTACCTGAAACTATTACTAGATTTAAAATACTTACAGAATACCTATTACATCTACAACTACCGTATCCTTATCTTAATAAACATGACTTATTAATTACTTTACATTTCAATCTTATCTTTGAAACCTTAACAAAATATTAGGGATGAAACTATAAAACCTGTAGTAACATCCGCTCTTCTGACTGATTTTGCATCTGTGTGCTTACCTATTACTCTACTAGTGCGCCCATTGAGGCAGAGATTTATTTATCATTTTACAGGTAGTAAATTGACAAATCGACAAGATAAACCAGAATGGTTTTTTACTCAGATACTTACATGGATTAAAGATCATGTTCAATGGATACAAAAATTTGTTCAACCTGTAGCAAATTCTATTGGCTTCAATCATATAGATGTGAAGGTATATTATTCATAACATAATATATACATGTATATGCATGTATTTAAAATAATGTATAAAAATATACTTTTTATTACATTTATTATTGTAGATAACTGTAATTGATTAAATTAATTCTATTAACATACTTATATATTAGGCTGAATTTATGCGTGCTTTGGTACAATTGGCTGTTGAAAAATTACATTCCGAATTAGCAATAGCACAGCACGATGATGCTTTATTTGCCCATTTAATAGATGAAGCACTTGGATTTGAAAGAGAACTTAGAGAAACATTATTATATCCATCTTCTCAACCAGCTACTGTATTTGTATTAACACAAGCTCATATATTTGTAAAGTGGATTAATATGGAAAAAAAATGTGAGCAAAACTTACATTTACTTAAAATTTTATGTTAATCATCTAAGAAATTAAATATATTTAAAAATATATTTTATTTAACTATGCAACAGATGCCACAGAAAAAATGGATGCAATATTAAACTCAAACACAGCCTGGGAAATTTTATCAGGACCCGATGTAAATGACATGAAAGAAACAGAATGTGCCAACGCTTTTCTTACACTTTTAACAACAATCTCTGATAGATACAAACATTTACCTCAACCAGGACACAGGTACACACATATAATATTTAATATTTTTAGAAAAAAACGTATAGAATTCAGTAATATAAATAAAATATTCATATAGATTACAGTTTCTTGAACTACAATTAGAATTAATTGACGATTGGAGAGTAAGATTATTACAATTATTACATGAAGATTGTGTAGATCCATTAGCATCTCTTATGCCACGTATACTCAATACATTACATTATGTTGCAAATGTTTTAGACGAATGGGGTGTAACTGTGGTATGTATACTAATAATTCAAATAAAATAGAATAGATCTATTTATTTATTAGAAAATGCTGTTACATGCATAGCACTTTTTGCAACTTCATTTCTTCAAAAAACAATTTGAAGCAATAGAATGCGCTACAGATGAAGGTAAAGATGTTACTGAACATATTGGAGAAATAGAAGGAACAATATTTGATGAAGCTGTAGCTTTATTACGAAGACTAGAAAAAGAGTTAGTTAATGAAATCAGTGATTCAGTAGCTTTGGATGTGAAAGCAAAAAGTAGACCTTATAGAACAGATAAGTTAGTTTCTAATTTAAAAAAAGCCCAAATACATTATATGTACAGTTTCAGAAATCAGTAACATCTTATATATTATATATATTTTTTTTTAGATGGTTTGCAATGCAATCTGCAAAAGAAGTTGCTTCACTGTCAGTAACTCCTAGTGGTTGTCCCATGTTTCAAGAATTAGGTACAAGACTCCACGTATTACATGAAGCACTTGCTTTACCATTATTTCATCAAGCTTGGAAACAATTAGCTTTTCAATTTGATCAGGTAAGAATATTGTAGCATAAACATCCATTTTAAAATAATATTTTTATCTGTAAATATAAGATGTATTCAATTTATAGTTTCTCTTAGAGGAGGTTGTCATGGTAAATCATTTTAACACAGGAGGTGCAGAACAATTACAATACGATATTTTTAGGAATTTGTTCCCTCTTTTTGGCCTATATATTAGCAAACCAGAATCATTTTTCCCATTGTAAGTTTTCTCGTAAATTATAGATATGTAAAAAATATATATATACATGTAGAAATAATTAAACAAAGAACTAATTATTTTCAGAATTAAGGAGGCTTGTGTTTTACTTAACATATTGATGGGATCTGCAATGTTACTTCTGGATGCACTCAACACAAGTGATGAAGATACAGCAAAAGAAATACTCGCAGATATTGGTATTCATAAAATGTCTTCTGATGTAGCTATAAAAATAATTCAATCAAGAACAGATGTGATCTATGAATAATAAATATGTTTTATTTAATATCTTTTGTAAAAAGTATATTTGCTATATAGATCCAAATTTTTAATATCAATTTTTTTTTATATTTTTGCAACTTTGAGATTTATTCAGCCTTTCTTCTTATAGTTGGGTGTAATATCTCGACAATTGTATTTAATGTTATTAAGATCAACACAATAACGTTATTCCTCCATTATCTGCACCTAGCAGCAATAATCGATTAAGAGGAAGTATGGAAATAGCAGTAAGGACTCCTTTAAAGGCATCGGATTTGAGCTTGGATGAAGAAAATGGAGCATTTATATCTACAGACGTATAAACACCTATCCGATTTGCTGTTGTTCCTATTACCAAACCTCGTTCATAAGTTGCCATGCAATGAACTGGTTCAGTAGTGCCTCTAAAAACGTAAAAACTTATATTTAATAATATATGATACTATATTCTATTTTAATATATTTTTGGAATTTCTATAATATTGAAATGTATATATTTACTTCATATGAAACTTTAGTTTACCATCCATCGCACTCCACACTGCAATAGTTTGGTCTAATGAAGAACTTATAATAGTTGTTTCATTCACAGCTTGCAATTGCAATATCTATAATAAAACGACATATTAAAAATATAAAAAATTAATATAATAGAATTTTTGTATATTATATTGATGAGAGTGTATTATAAAACGATACCTCACACTCATGTCCTTTCCAAGATGCTATGATAAGACCAGTCCTAATATCTAAAATAGTTAAAAACCCAGATGCTTGACCTAATGCAATCCAATGGCCACTAGGTGCAACTGCGATACATCTGATCAAACCAGTAGGATTTGTCAACACCTAATATTTAAAATGATATATATATATAGTAAAAAAAATATATATATATATATAGTAAAAAAATATTTGTATATGATTGTGTCATCACAACACTAACTTTCATTTCATTGACATATTGGAATGTTCTACAATCAATAACTCTTAAAGTAATATCAGTCGTTCCAACAAACAAATTAGTTGATGGAGAAGGCCCTGCAGCTAAAGTATTTATAGGTGCTAATCGATTATTTTCTGGACATCCTAATAAAGAACCCATGAAAGGATCCCAACAGTGAATGACTCCATCACAAGTAATTGCATATCGTAGAGATTCTAGGAATGTTAATGCAAGAATAGATTTCTTGTGACCAGTATATGTGTATTGACATGATGAAACAGTACTTCCATCACCCTACATACAAAATTCATATAAAATTAACAAGTATGAAATATATTAAATAAATGAATGCACTTGCCTGACTTCTTAAACTCCATAGTTTAACAGTTTTATCTCTGCTTCCACTCATAAAACTATTTTCATTATCTAAAACATATAAGCATCTAATACTATTATTGTGTCCACCAAAACTTTGAAGTTTTATCTGCTTTATGTTGAATGCTGTTTCTTTGTCAGGTCTTCCAATTTCATGTTCCCAATATGCTAACCAATTTCCACGTAACTGTCTCCCACTAGATAAAGAATAAATTTCCTTATTTGGACAAATAACTGTGTCAGCTGTTGATTGAGATCGACTGTCATCTTTCTGTATTTCAAACCTATTTCCTATCACAGATATATTCCCAAAACTATTTACATCCTTGTTCAAAGATTCCATGTTTTCTGAAATATTGTAATCTACTAGGCATGATGCACTATATTGCTCTGTACCCACATTAGGTGAAGATAATCGTGTTTGTTGTTCATATTCATGGCAAAGATTACGTATGTGCTGATGATTTTTAAGTATTTGTTCTATCGCTTCACCACTCATACATTTGTAGAACAGCATGTATGCTTTATGTGCAAACTCTGTAGTAAATACTTCTTTTAACTCTTCAAATGCCTAAAAATACATTAAAGAATAACACAATTTATACTTAGCTTTGAGAAATGGAAAATATTTATATAATTACTTTATTTCTCTGAGGATCCGATATATTTGAATTTTCTACAACTGGTGGAGAATATGATTCAGCAATTTCTACACTAAAACCATCCCATATCAGAGGAGAACCAGAAGAAGAAGTTTCAATAATATTCCAGTCTTGGATATTACAATGACTTGTACCTTCATTAGAAACTTTTATTCTAAGCATACCGAAAATGCATATGATAATTTGTTAAAATTTTAGTTTTTGTAATTATTACTAATAAAAATTAAAAAAGATAAAATACTTTACCTCACGCCACTATCGCTCACGTGGCAACAATTTGAATCTTTTATTCCAAGATCATCTGACAGACATTCTACCTTAATATTTTGATTAAATGATTTATCAAATGCAAGGAAAAATCGTTGTATTGGAACTGCTAAGTGGTTTTTCGTAACAGCACTACCTAATCTCAAGCTGAGCATGATCATAGCTTCTAAACATTTATCAGCTAAAGCTGTACGAGCAACAATTCCATTAGGAAAAGTAAATCTCGTAGTAGATAATATACGAACAGTAGGATGCAAAATTGCCTTAACAATGGATTCCTATATTTTAACATAAAAAATAATATAATTACGTAATAATACATCCCATTCTTAATTACATCATAGAATAGACTTTACATGAAGCGCGTCCATTAAGACAGAATCGCTTAAGTATTGTGTGATATGATTAAGTAAAGCTAAACAAGAAAGTAGTCCACCTTCCAAACTTTGTGTCAATTTTCTTTTACATAATGTTAAAAGTTCTGCCATATGTGCAAAATATTGTAGAAGTATAATCTGTTCTCCATATAATCCTATCAAAAAAAATGTTTCGATTAATTAGTATATTAATTTAATTATTATTAATGTAACCTATTTTATTGCAATATGTTTGTATACAAACCTGCAATAGCAGTTAAACAGTCTAATACTTTGGAAGCATTATGATCACCTACTAAAATCTTTTTATTCCAATCCATTCCTTGAACTGACGTTAAGATAACTTCATTTGAAGGTGTTAAGTTTTCTTTGCCAGCATAACATAAAGTAAGCATTCTTAATAGATTTCGTGATAAATACCGAGCTGTAAGAACAGGTCCAAGACGATGAGACAACCATATTACGGATTCTGCACTTATTTCTGATACTGTACATTCATTTGGTGCAGATCTTTGATATGCCTGATCATACTCATTATCAGTATTATCTAACACTGCTGCATTAGACTTATCATCTGTGGGTTGAAGTATAGGATTTTGTTCTTCAAGATATGTATTACAAGCATTGTCAGAAGTATTACTTTCAAAATGTATAACCCCAGATATTTCATTATAAGGAACATCTTCATTGGAAGTTTTACTTCCAACATCACATCCTATGCTATTAACTTCTATCATAAGCTTTCCACTTCCTGAATGTTTTGGTATTGGAATTGTTGGTGATTTAGTTGAACTAGGTGGTGATACTTTGTTATCTTCTTCATTCAAATCATCATTAACATTCAAATTTAGATCTATATGTAAATCAATATTATACGAACGATTGATACTCAGAAAATTCCATGCATTTCCTTCTGTTTCCATATCAAATACTTCTATAAAATAATTCAATATTTTTACATTTCATATCATCATTAATAGAATACAAACTGATTATTAAATAAATATTAAAGAACAAATACCTTCAACATCATTATCATTTGCAGATTTTATTTGAGAGGAGTAATCATTGGTTGCAGGTGCAGATGAAGATGATATATTATGTTCTGAATCTGCAGAAGAATCTTCATCTAAAGGTGATAGAACACCTTCAATATCACCACATGTTCCACTTAGATCACAACTCCTTTATAAATATTTTTATAATTAATTAAATTTGTATCATTTCAGTAAACTTAAAAAAATAATTAAATACTTACTTCAAATTTCCTGTTCTATGCACACTTATACATGATCCTTGAACATAGTCTCGATAACCCCCTACTGCTTCCACAAGTGGTGTAATGAAATTTTCTAAGAAACGTCGCAATCCTAATCTGACCATAAGTATTAGTAAAAAACTTCTATGATATAATAACGTTGTTCGAAATTTCGCAAGTGTTCCAGCATGTAGTATATCTGCATGTAATGAACTATCCATAACAGAACCATTTTCATACAATTTCATTATAGGTAAAAGAAACATATCTGCTGTTTCTTTTGGACCCAATGCCCTGGAATATATGTATATATAAAATATAATATACAATTTTTATCAATTTATACATTATGGAAAATATTGAAGTACCAATTTACAGAAATTACACTTACTTAGCAATTGGATCGAAAAGATGCCAAGTAGCCAAGACTGCACTGTATGGTTCTTTTATAAGTTGCTGTATATGAGGTACTATTAATTGTAAACTACCTTCTTTAGCAGCACCGATATGTGGTAATAATTGTTCTAATTCTCTTGCTATTGCTTTCACTTTACATTCACTAATTTTACAAAGATATCTTATTTTTGTCTTAGTTACAAAATCTGTATCTTCAAATTTTAATACAAAGTTTAGTTCACGAACCAAACTATTGTATTCTTGTATCATCTCAACTATATTATACAAATATTGGCAATATTTGGAAAATGGGAATAGGCTACCAGAAAGTATAGGCTGCAAAAATTGATGAGCAGATGGTGGTGGCAAACCCATATGTGTAATAGTTGGATAACGAAAGGACATCTCATTTATCTAAATAAAAATTATACATAAAATGTAATATTACTGAAAAAAAATTAAACAAAATTTTTTAATACTCACTTCTGTACTTTCTACGTTATAGCTTTTTGGTACAACATCAACTTGTAGAAGTAAAGCTACAGCATTTCTTATGCATTTTGGTAAGCTATCTGCAGATAATTTTATAACATTTAAACATGCACTTAATCTTCGTGCAAAAGATAATTTTTCAATATTCCATGTAGCTCGAAATTTACCAGAAAGAAATATTTCAACAATTAAACAGCCTAAAATTTGTTGTTCCTTTATACGACCACTGGCTACAATTTGCTTAAAATTCATAGACAAATCTTGTGAGCCTATTATAGGTTTGTAAACTTTATGACTGGTTTTGTTTATAAAGGTATGCATTATTTCTACATGCTGTATGGCTGCAATAGGATTGTAATCCTTTGGAAGGATTATTATTTGGTTTGAAGTTTTGTCTGATTTAGTATTATCTTCTACTGTAAGAAGAGAACCTCGGGAACGGCTTAAAAATCGACTTAAAGCTAGAGGTGAAGATCGGGATGTATTTGATATTGTTATTGGCAATTCTTCTTCTTCTAATCCAGAGCTATGACCTTCATCATCACTAGTTTTACCTCCAGATGAATCTGTTTTTATAAATTTTATACATTATATAATATATTATTGTGTATGCGTGTATATGCGTGTATAACTATAAAGATGAAACTACTTATTAAAAAATCTGAAAAATAAAAACTTACTTTTACTAGTTAATAAAGATGAACGTAAACGGGGAGGTACTTTTCCCCAATATGGAGATGGCATAATTTTTTGTGGATGAGGTTGAGTAAAAAGTTGCACGATACCAGAATTTGTCAAAGTTGTATGATTATCAACAAGTTGTAAACAAACGTTCTTTGATTTTACCGCTGCAGAACCAGATAATCTATTGAAATATATATGTTATTTACTGAATGTCTCGTAATACATAAAATGATTATAAAAATATAAAGATATTTTTACTTATAACCAAATGTTAGATCTATCCAATGATGTAATCTCTCTGATACATAAAAACTTTCCAAAGCTTCTCTATGTTTTTGGATAAAGTCTTCTGGAGAAGTTGCCCAAGCTGGTATTTCTAAATCTGGTAAATCTTCATGAATGGACTGTAAAAGATAATCATGTTCATAAAATAATGACATAATTATATTTATTTGATATTCGTTCAAATATTGGACGAGTTAGAAAGTTAAGCTCTTTTTAAATTTACCTTAAAAACACTTGCATCAATAAAAAATTGAGGAATACACTCATCTGGACTCCAATCATGTAGTCTTTGAATTGATGCAGGATATTCTCCTGGTACCCATAACGGTCGTACGTGTTTACAAAGAACAGATTTATCGTAACGACGGGACAGGTATACATAATATGTGATTTCCGACAGTACATCCGATACATGATGTCCTACCTAAAGAATGTATATTTTCATTTATCTTCTGCTAAAAAAATCAATATTTATATCTTCTTTACCTCAGTGGATTGTGAATCAAATGTAAGATCTAATTGCCTATCTCCTTTGTTTAATCGAAACTTCGATTTGGTTAAATCTCTCCAATTTCCACCGCATCTTGATGTAAAATCTGTTACCCAAGGCATTACATGGTGACAACTAGGATCACCATACTTTCTACCTGCCAGATTGTTAAGAGCAGTTAAATAGTCAAAGTTGCTGATGTAGTTATACACCCACATTTCACATAACTTCTCAATACTCTCATTTATACCAAATTCGGGACTACCATATTGTACATTTTTATATAAATTTAAATCACGCTTTTTATTATACAAATTGTGATTTTTTTCTTTAGTCATTTGAGTAGTAATAAAATTTATACAATCTAGTTTAGGTTTAAAATAGATATTATCACTTAACTTTGGTAGTACCTATACATATATAAAATTAATTATTGTTTTTATAATATAGTTTTTAATAAATGTACACTTAATAAAAATATAAATATTTCACCTGAATAGTAAAATTTTCCATAAGCAAAATATCACTAAGTGTCACTTCACCTAATACTAATCCAAGATCATGCAAATCTCTAGATAATCTTAATAGTTGATAAATTAAAAACAGTGGTTTTCCATGACTTGTACTCAAGGCTGCTGGGCTATACATTACACATCTATAATTTATATTAGATTATATTATAATTGTATTATTTTTGCATTAAATTATATAAGCATACTTATATAAATACTTACTCTCGCAAAGAATATTTTGCAGTTTGCTCATAAAAAATTATAAAAGCAATAGTTGTTTCGATAGCAAAAAGTGCTGGAAGAAGATTGCAATGAGATTCAGTTGTTAGGCCAGATGATACTGAGTAAACTACCCTATCTTGTACATGTACTATACTGCAACCATATACCCTTGCTATTACTTCCTGCATAATAGCTACATCAGATGTATTAGCAGTTACAATAGATTGTTCTTTCTGTTCAATAGTACTCCATGGATCTGCTCAAAAATAGAAATCATTATCTTTAAAATCTTTGTAAACAAAATATCAAAATAATAATCATAGACCAAATATATTGAAAAAAGTTTAATTTTAAAAAACATACTATAATATTTTTTGTAAGATTCTTTCCACAAATTGCGATAATTGGTTTCTGAAAGATAATGTAACAACTGTGAAAATGTCAGTTCTGTTTGAGTTTTGGTATTAATAGTACGTCTTCCTCTAGGTAGAGGAATAGCATTTTTATGCTGTTTTATATAGACCTAAAATTGAAATAAACACTTAAATTTGTTCAAACAAATATATATGTAGGAGTAAAAAATAAGTTAGTAAAAATACTTTTGCATAAATTCTTGTCCAATCGGATCCCAGTTCTTCTAATGTAGGTTGTGCTGCAATTTCATCTGCTGTAAGTTTTTCATGGGTGATAAACGATATTGGTCCAACAATAAAAAAACTTGCCAACCAATTTCGATGTACTGTCAAACTAATTCTGTCATCTATAACTTTCATATATTTTATTGGCACATCAAATTCTGTCTTAATAACCTCCATTTCCATTATTCTTATAGTACAAATATCATTTCACTCATTTTTGTATTATCCATCCATCATAAATTATTATTTCTTTTATTTTTACTGTCCTTATGCAAAAATATACAATTCACATTTTTATTTACTAATGTTTTTAAAGAATCGATCTAATGTCAAAGACAGCTGATCGTGAGAAAAAATTGTAATCGTTCAAACTTATACTTTGTGAGATCTTTTATGGTTTATGGACGATTACATTAATTTTCGATCTTCTGTATTTGAATAATTATATATCAATCGATTTTATTATCGATAGATACACTATGAAACGAAATGAATGAGAATTAATGTTTATACTGTATACATAAGAAAATTTTCAGAGGACTGCCACACTACAAAAAATCAGTCATGGGTCAATAGAACAAAGAAAAGACTGAATATAGACTACATTTAAAAAAAAATTTTAAAGGACCGATAATATTTAAACAGTCGTGTTGCTCTCTGTTTTGTTTTATCTCTCGAGAACAATTGTAATAATTTTTCGACAATTAATTGGTAGAACAGGATCAAGATCCTGTTAAAAAAATAAAGATTCAATAACTGTTCATCATAAACATTTATTATCCAATAAAAAATTAAATGGAAATAATTATTTAAATATTTGTATTATAAAGTTGATTAATAACAACGTACCGTCCAAGAATAATATAAATAGTTGAAAGTTTGCTTTACTTGATTAATAATCAAAATTATGAGCAACAAATAATTTAAAGTCAAATTTATCGTTATAGATGATACATGACAATTTCTGATATCAAAAATTAGTTATTCACAGTACTTCAATAAATAAGCATCGTGTGACACTTCCAACAATTATTTAACACTTTAAACAATCAGTATACTACACTATCATACATAAAAAGAATAAAATAAAGAAATTAAAATTCAAATGCAACAATAAATCGTAATATTCTTTAACAGAATGAAGTATATGAGCTATGTTTCTGATTGGTTATATATGTTCCCCCAGTGGTCATGTATCTTATGAATTTTGTTGCCAGTAGCACTACAAACATATTACAACGCCAACATTGGTAGAAACTAGAATTATGTTCTTTCAAAACATATTCAGTAACGTATCTACAAAACACAATATCCCTTACATTCTTTTTAAAGTTCGAATCTGTCATTGTCTCATATATATAGAACTTTTACGATTTAAGGTGCGGCATGGAATAGAGTGGAAAAATACAATATTCATTCAATACGTAACGTGTCCATCAAGCGTGCTACGTTGCAATTCAATACAGTCCAAACTTTACTTCGTAATGATACAACGTCAACGTAAAGGCGTTACGATTGAGATTCTATGCATTACAAATATAAAATTTCATAAATCTAGATCATTTCACTGGTTATGAATTTAACGTTCAATGACCGCGTTCATGAAAATTTTAAATAAAAGAGCGGGAAATCTGAAAAATAGTATAGAGTAATTAAACTATTGCGCTGCATGTATTACGTCGGGTAAAATAAAAAGAAAAAAATCCAAGATTTTCGCAATTGGAATTCTGTGATGTGTGGTATCCGATAGATTGCACGATTCAGTGAAGAAATAATAAGAGTGAAGAAAATAGATTGATGAGAGCTTTTTACAATATTCTTATATAACAAGATGATTTTAAATGTAATGATAATAAAATTGGTAATAAATAAAAAAACGGATTGGTGGTGATTGATCTATGATTCTAATCGATGATCGCACGAAATCTAATGTAAAAAAAATTACTAATATTAATGATCTACGGTAAAAAGTTATAAACAAATGTTATGAATAATTCACATAATAATGAATTAATCTTTTCGAGTGAAAATGAAGTGTTTCAGGATTTTCTTCAAGCATACTTGGCATCCGCAACAGGTGAGACCAACTTATATTAAATATTTATTACTATTTAACTTCATATTTTATTTTTGAAAAATTGTGAATGATTTTTTTGTTAGAAAATATATCCTTCGATTAAAATAGTTTCATAATTCTAAAGCCAATAAAATTTTATTATTCTTATAATGATTATACTGAACGTTTATAAAGTAATTTATCTGAATGTGTGTGTGATATATAACACACTACAAGGCCATCACAAAAAATTTACATATGCTAGATATTTACATATATGTACATATATACTTTTAACACGAATGTTTCGTCGCGAACGCATCATTACGACATAAAAAAACAATTGGTCCAATCGTTTTGGATCGAGCGTTCGACTTAGATGCAAAAACAAACGGTACAATTTTATTTACAATAACGTTATTGTAGACGCGCAACTTCCAAACGATTCTACATCGAGGAATTTTCTCTTTTGTCAACCAGTTAATCTCTAATTAATTTTTCATCCTCGGTTGAGACTGTTACACATTTATTAGAAAAAAATATTCTATATTACAGAAAAAATACACACATATACATATATTTATCTACATCTAATCTTATACATATACATATGAAAAAACATACTTGATAAAGGAGTACTAGAGGTCGAGGCTGATAAGGATTAGATGACTTCTGACGGAGCGAGCATAACTAAAGAATTTTAGTTTTCAAATCACAACGATCACAACTTACAATTAACATATTTATTTGCATTCCTAGTGATGTTTTATATTTTATATATAAGTCTCTGTAAACGCTATCTTAAATTGACCTCAGATCATAAAAGAAATGAAAATTTAATAAAAAATGTTAACATCATTACGATGCTAATAGAAATGTTTTTAATATCGTCCAATGTTTACTTTTGCCGCTCAATTAAATTATTAGGTGATTTGTAGACTATCTAAGGGATTTATCCAAATTATCGACCTTGTTTTTTATTAAAACGATATATATAGGTATGTAAAGCGATATAAAACTAAGGAAGATATCTATTGTGATTTATCCTATTTTGTGATCACATGTATATATATATTTGACAAAAATATGTATATATGTTTATACTCTAGAAGAAAATGATAAAAAACTTCCAATGAATTATTAAAATTTATAGATCGATTAATATTTAGCACTATTTATGTGATATAAATAATGAAATATAATATAATATAAAAAAAGTCTTATCATTCTTTTTCGAAGTGTAGATTCATTCTGTATACAGACAATAATAACATGTAGAAAAAAATACAAGAAAAATACGTAAGAACTACAAAAGAAAAGACACAAAATATAGCATCGAACAAAAAAAGATCGAATTCATTTTGACATCATTATAGAACTTAAAAATTAATATCGAATTATTGTCAACCTTTGAAGATTCTTATAGTTATAGCGAACGTAACAAGTTACCCAGTTATAAATTTTCGATAACATTCCAAAGTATCAGTAGTTTAGAGATGTATGCTAATGCATACTTATTCGCAGTATAGTAATACAATAAAAATAGTGGAAATATTTGAAATCGTAAGGTTACGCGAATTGTTAGTGTTGGACATCATAATTTTAAGTATGCATATTTATATATATTTATTTCCTGTTTTTAATTTCCTTTTCTTGTATTTTGTTTTATTTTGGTTTAAATATTTTCTATTATATGCGAAATTTATTTAATGGCACATAAATGTATAATAATTATAATCAAACTTTTAAATCGACTTACAAATTGACTTCTTCATTGGTACATAATTTTGTTAATAGATGATGACAATGTCGTCATCTAAAACTGGGTGGGATTACCCATACTTTGACCCGACTGAAATAATGACCTCGGTCTATCAACCAGCACCAATTCCAGAAGAAGAATTTCTTCCTCGAAAAAAACAAATACCAGATACCCACGTAATCCTATTTCCTTTTTTCATTTATGATTCTTAGAATATCATTCGAAATTGCATTTTTGATCGATACTCCCGTAATATCGTCATTGAAGAAAAAATTTTTTTATACATTTTACTTGTTCTATTTTTGAATTGCAGTGTATCTTACAAAAAAATATCATTCAGCAATAGCTGAACAATAGTTTAGATGACTTTTGTAAAAATCTATAAACTTATTGAATCTATAAATCTATAAACAGATGTAAACACCGCTTTCTAGCTCTCGCAACAAAAAATAAAGAATTTATATAAGATATATATCTAACAAATGGTTAAATGTTAACAAATATTTGCTTTTCTTTCACTTATAGATAAACAACAATAATTCGTCGATATTTGAAGAAATGAAAACGAATGTTCGAAGTACCAATGTAATGGAATTGAAAGAAGTGGATGTGATCGCACCGAAGAAGAATGTCGCAACGTTGACTGTTGTGCAACCAGGAAGTATACCATGTCAAAATAGTGGTTGCAGAAACTGGGGAACTCGTGGTGTACCTGAAAGTCCCTGGCATATACTTAAAACGATATTTCTTGTATCTATTATTGTTACATTAATTATATGGGTAGTGATTTATGCGCTGCTAGCACAATATCATATATTCTGATGACAGCGTATCTTCAATGCATAAAGGAACAGAATAATTAAACCGTGCATGGACGAAATCAAAATCGAATTATGCTCTTTGTACGGAAAAGTACTTACTTTATACAGTCCAAAATAAATCAATCAGATGTATGTTTAGACTGTATATATCGATAATTAGAAATAATTATTTTATGTACTTATGTACTCACATCAGAGTTATGTAATCACATAACTTATTTAATGTAGTTAGATTTTAATATAATACTCACCAATGATTTTGAAATATTAACTTTTTATAATTATTGTTATAAACAAAAGTATATCTTTGATATATAGAAATAATAATTAAATATGTTTTATTCCGGGTTAAATGGTAACGTATTAAAAAAGAAAATATTTTTCAGAAATATTTTTTTTAATAGAAACCTATTTTAATAGATTTCTCTCATGTGCTATAGGAGATTCCGTAAAATTATACATTTGTATTACTGTATATTTTGCA
This sequence comes from Vespa crabro, assembly GCF_910589235.1. Classification (NCBI taxonomy): domain Eukaryota; kingdom Metazoa; phylum Arthropoda; class Insecta; order Hymenoptera; family Vespidae; genus Vespa; species Vespa crabro. The sequence goes on along the minus strand of NC_060956.1, from coordinate 10,875,862 downwards.
TATATGTTCTACACAAAAAATAATTAATGTAATTAGTTCTTGAAAGGAAATATAAAATTTTTATAAAAATGTTTTGCATATCTGGTGATAATAATTAAAGCATAAAGGTAACACTTAAACTACAAAATTGTATTCTTCAGCTAATACAGATGTTGTGTGTCTCTGTGTATAGATATATGTGAATGTGTGTGTATATATATGTATATATGTATATATGTATACATATATATATGCATGTTTAAAAAAATTGTTTCTAAAAAAAAAATGTACTAGAGTTTGATGTCACAGCGTCATAAATAAAAGTGTTATGAAGAGGTTTATATTGTTTTGTAATAAATTTGATAGTTTCTTGAGCAGCTAATCCTCCTAAAAATGCAGATACTGAATGCAATTCAGCGCCACCAAATCGACAAAATTCGTGAACATAGTCATCCTTTGCCAATGGTCCACATCCCCACTCACTTAACAATTTTGTAATACAAGTCTATAATATGATTAATATTGTATTTTCTCTTATAATGTATTATATGCTATATAGAATTGAAATAATATTACATACCTTTAATTTAACAATATCAGGCTCCACTTGATCATCAAATTCCCCTGGATATGAATTATATTCTGCTTGAAATTTCTCAACTCCTCTAAGTACAACATAATACACCATTAAACTCTCAGGATTCTCCAAACTTTGCACTAAAAAAGTACATATATAATGATTATATCTGATATGTATGTATAATATCCTCATATTCTATAAAAGTGATGTCTTAAGAGAGTCATTGATAATAAAAATGAAAGTATATTTTTATTTTTTATTACCTACCTATATTATTGGTATCAATGATTTTAGGATCATATTCATCAGCTATACAAGTTCCTCTCTCTACATAAATATCTACAGCATATTTACAAAATAATTTTACATCTTTCTCAGATATTGAATCTGAAGATTTACCCAACTGTCGTAGTAACTGCAATGTGCGTCTCCACACTGCTTCTGCATCTGCTGATGCTTGCTTGTGGTAACTAGAAGTAAATAAAACCATGGTTGATACCATTATCGTTACACAAATATTCTAGAACAATACTATATAATATTCATTAAAAATCATACATTTGCTGTAGAATTATATATTTCTCTGTATCAGCTGTCATATCTGGCAGAGTTCCTTTTAGTGGTAACAAACCGCAACCTTCATTGTCAATAAAATCTCTTACTGCTTTAGCAATTATCCAAAATGGACTGCTCTAAAATATATTATGCTGTCAGCTTAAGTTTTTTAATTCTAAAATTTAGATTAATAGTATATTTCAAAGAACAATTTTTTAATAATACCTTTGCTGTTAAATTAATACAACATTCATCATTTAAAATATTTTTAATTCTATCAGGAACTTCGGTACAACCCACACATGTATTTACAGCTTTAATTGCTTCTTCAAAATTTTCTTCAGTATTTACTGTATCTTGTTCATCTTTTCTCATTCCTTTTCTTATCATTTCTCTCAATAGTTGTTTATCTTTATAAGTCTTTGGCAAACTTCCATGATTCAAAATCCACTTTGATAAATATTTATATAAAATAACTACATATGGTATATGAGTATGATCTTTGAAGCTCAATGTGTCAAGGTCGATAGAGTCTAAGTGCTTTTTTAAGGTTCCAAAAGGTTTATCTAAACGTAAATCTGATGTTTCATTATCTGGATGTGTCTCTACTATAGTATGTTCTTTCACTTGAATTCGCATATAAGCAATGAAACCTATACTTCTACATACTATTAAAGGAATATTTAACTCCCAAAGTCGTCTTGACAAAAGGACTAAGCATCTAGAAAAATATATAGAAATTATATAATCAAAAAGATGCTTTATTGAATTTTCAAGTACCTAATAAATTAATTCTTTAATAAAATACTTGCTTTTCTGTTAATGAAGTAGCAACTACTACTGTAAAGTTATTTAAAAAATCTGGACTATTATATAAAATCTGTTGTGGTTCTTCATCAATATAATCGCCTCGAACATCAGGATTTAATTCTAATAACATCTGGGTCGCAACTTGAGCCCTAGATTTTCCAATGCTATCTGCCTCTAGAAAAAAGCTAAACAAATAGATATAATAAATAAATTAAAAAAAATAAAATTTAGATACACATTATATATATCTTTTTCATACTTTGCTCCAATATCTTCATTTGTTATCTTTTTTCCATCAACAATAGTAAATGCACCAATACCAGGAAGAACCAATGATTTTAAAATTTCTGTTCCCAATCCAGTAGCATTTATAAGACAAATATGTGCTGCTTCTAAATAAGCTTGACCATGATCTCCCCATAATCTAAAAATTTTATAGAACATACAATGAATTGAATATATGAAAGTACTAAGGATAGGACATATACGATAATATAAATATATAACAAATATTATGTGTGTATATGTATGTGTATGCGCAAATATAAATATTCTAAGAACTTTGAATGAATAACGAAACAATTATTTATAGTTAATTACAATAAATTTATAGTTAATGAATACCTCAATTGTCGATCATATTTTCTATTTCGTTCCGACTGTTCGGGAGATTTAGGGGCTGGTGATGCCATAATGACGAATTCTTTAGTTTTTTCTCAGATTATTATCAGTGCATATGGATACAATATTCATATATATTATAAAGAACCGTAAGATTTTGAAAAATCCATTGAATTACCACATACACATACACTTTAATCTCAAAGCATTTGATAAAAAATTGAAGAATTTAATAAGATCCTTATATAAATTTAACGTATTTTACATTCAGTATTTTAACTTATAAAAAGTTTATAAAAAGCGATCGAGGTTATGTTCGAAATATTTCTTGAAACTAATCCATAAACCAGGTTTATAAACTATGACGCCATATTTATTATATACTTAATATCTATTTGTGCAAAACAAAAAGATACATTTCTTTTATTACTAATCGCGATAAACTACACGTAGCGACATCTTAAAGAGTCACACATTCAAAAATACTGTGGCAAAACACTAATCGTATTGCATGTTTGTGCAAGATACTTCAGCTAGAGATTATATGCAAATTTGTTATAGCTGCATTACAAGATTAATTACAAAAGAGGGCAAATAATAGAAAATATAAAATATAAATTAAGAAATAAATTGTATTTCTCCAATACACACACATATACACACAAACATATGATTAATATTTATTAATATTGTGTTATATATATATGTGCTATACATATTTTGTACAAAAGTTTAGAAAAACTAATTCCGACTACCTTCAATGAATATGTGTGTGTGTATAATGTATATATATAATATACATTATAAATAATGTACCTACAATAATTTCTACAAGCACTTTCTACTAAACTAGATGCTAGTATTAAATCTCATAATAAAACACCATTATTTCATGAATACTTAACAGAGACAAATAGTTTATGATATACATATCATGTATGTATTTAATACAAGAATTTTTACAATATAGATACTAAAAGCATATTAGAATCGTTTTTTAAATGTGAAATATTTTTGTGCAATTTACCACAATAAATTAGTGGTACAAAATTTTATACATCATATTTACATTATATTAAAATGGATTTAATGTTGTTAATTTCTAATCGATAGTATGAATAAAATAATTAAAATAATATAATACAATTTAAAGACTTTATCCAAAATCATGTATAGTTACTGAGGTAGAGGAGTGAACTTATTAATATCTTGTACAGTAAGCATTATTACATTCATAATCTGTCCATATAATCCAATCTATTAATATTATTTCTTTAATTATGTAATTAATCATTCTAGAGCATTTTATAGAAACTCAAAAGTATCAAGGATTACGTTTGTCTTATAAATTAATATTAATTTAAGGATAAATTTCAAAAACAAATTGAAAAATAATTTTGTATTATATTTTAGTATTCACTTATAATATTATATGAGCTTAAATATAAATAAAGTTGATTAAATAATGAAATAGAAATAAAACTACAACCACAGAACATCTTAATAATATAATTACAGAATATCTTTTTTGTAGAGGACTTAATCCTTGTCTTCATTTTTATCGAATTGTATTATATTAAATTGTAAAAAATTTCAAGATTATATAATGATATAAATGATGGTTACTATAAAATGGAATATAGATATACCGAAAGTAATGATTATATAGGGCCAACTGTGATGGTGCTTAAACTTATTTTATAATATTTAATAAATATTAATTGGGATTAATATTATTTATGTATTCACAAAATTCATATACATTCTAGTTTGCACATATTAACATACTGCGGAAAATATGTTTATATGTAAATCTCATATTTTTTCTATGATGTATATGCATGTATGTGTATATACAATTAGTTTACAGGCCATAAGAACTATATGATACTTTTAATGTATAATTTTATAAACATACAAAGACCCTGAATTTATATAAGTTAAGGAATCTTTCAAAAGATTCATCATTTTTAACAGTGTTTCATTCAATCTTGTTTTCGTGAACTATTATAAAATTTTTCACACTATTGCAATACTTGCATACAATCAAATAGGAAATAGTAGAACACATTTCTTGGGTAATGACTAGTGTATCAGATAACATCCATATTATAACTACAACTAAAAATAAATATATAAAATAAATCAAATTATAATATGTAAAATTAAATTCTTAAATCAAAGCTATATAAACAAATTATATTGTCATAATTATATCGTAAGAAACAAAAATATTAAGCATGTACATCAGGTTCAGACTGTTTGATTGAAGAATTATAAAATAATTGCATTAATTGCAATACTTGCATTAAATATCCAATAAATAAATAATACTGATAAAATATATAAAATATACATATATTCTAAATAATTGATACTAAGTAATTAAAAAAAACTATAAATTAAATATATAAAATCAATATAATAAATACACACAAAATATACAAAATTCTAAAAATGAATTAAAAATTTAATATATGAAATTTTAGCCCTAAATAAATTTAAAATAATTTTAAATAAAATTAATTTAGCCTAAAATGAATTAAAATAAAATCTCTGATAAATAAAATCTCTCTATGTTCAATGTATGTTGACCATATGCAAATATAAAAAGATTTTTTAATTCATTTATCATATTTAAATTAACTAGTGATTATGTCATGTAATCAATTAATTTTTCTTAACAAATAATTTAATATTGAAAAAATTTAATTTGAAAATTTAAACCAATTAAATTTGCCAAATTAGTTAAATAGTCAATTTACTTCTTATACTTATGAACTGGCCAAAATATGATAAAAAATTCTATATATATATCCAGTATAGTATTAAAATTACATGGTTGGAATTCATAAAAATACTTTTATCCTATTTTATGACCATTACATGATCTTAAAGTTGGTTTAAAAAAACCAAAATTTAAATAATTTAATGATGTTGTGCGATTTATAACACTCCATCTTAAATACAATAATAGAACTAACTATTTACAATATTACCAACCATTTAATTTAGTAGGCACACATTCTCTAATAAGAGAATCATATCTTTTAGTGTGCTAAATCTACTGAAACGTAGATACGTTGATATAAGATGCCACAAGCTCTGTAGCAAACTGCAGAATGTAGTTTTGGATAAGTATTCAAATATATTTTTTTGTTGGAAGTAAAACGTTAGCCATCTAGAGGTGGCCCTATGTACACCATTGATATTTCTGAATTTCCATATACTGCAGAAACCGATGGATATAACCTTTTATCTGGTAACCCTGTGCAGTTAGTTGTAAAATGTATTCTGATACTGATTAATTGATAATAAATATAGAATGTTGTGTAAGAAATTACTAAATGATTAATCGAGTATTAGAAGTAGTAACAAAAAAATCACCTCTAAAAGCTACACCTAGAAACTCATAATTCTTCTCAAATGACAGTGTGTTATCATCACAGTCTAATATGACTCTAATTTTTTCTCCTATCTGAAATTAGAATAATACAACTTTAATAATTTAATCATTTATTCCATCACTTTTTACTGATTTATTAAAATCAGATTAAAAAGAAATTTCACCTGGTATGTTGGAGCATTATTAAGTAATGGATAACTTCCTTGTGCATCTCCATTGTGTAATAAATGATTGTCAACGAGATTCCATCCCCAAGAGTGTTCATCAGAACCAAGCAGAGCTACATATCCATGACATAACAAAGGCGCCTCTTTTGTAGCTATACCTACAACAGCTACTGTACCTAAAGGTCCTTCCCATATCACTTCCCATGCATGACGTCCATGTCGAAAACCTATTTTACCTCTACAAGCATCTGTACTTTGTGCAACAGGATTCCTACAAAGATATTAAAGTTAATATAATGATTAATATAAAAAATGATAGTGTAAAAGTATAGCTTTTTAATAATGGTTTTTATCACAACATAAAACTTTTTTATGAATGCTCATTTAAGCATATATTTCACATTTCATATTCACCATGACAGATAAAAAAAATGAACATTTTTTTGTTATTTGATGATAATTTGAAAGAAAAAATTTTAAAGATTTATGAAGCATTAACGAATTATAAAATAGCAGTAAAATAAAATAAATACATGATTACAAACAAGAAAATTTGATCGTTCGATCATAGAACATACCTGTGTAAAGTAAATCCATTTGGCTTGATATAAACATTACGTGAACAATCATTCGGATTCCAAGCATGATAAAATGCTCGAAGCTTTGCTTTGTAAGTAGGTACTGATGATAATAAATCAGAACTAAGTGCCTCTTGAGCTAATGTTCTAATACAATGCATTCTCCATACATCGTTATTTTCATCCCTTAAGAATCTATACCACCTCTTACATACCAATGCACAGTTTCTTAAAGTGTGTAAGTCTAAATAAGAGAAAATCACTTCTAAGACATGATCTGACGCGTTCAATGCGATACCGTCCATTTTGCCGGTTCTCTGTCAGTAGAGGCCAGCGAGTCAGCAGAGCTAGCAAAGGAAGAAAACATTTGCTGAAGATAGTGGTTAAGCGCGTTTGCCACTTGAAAGTTAGTACACTTTTCATGAGGGCGCTTTGCATCTATATTTATTGTCACTTATAATTACTATTCATTAATCGTATCGAAACATTCAAAATCGACAACAAATCGACATAACTCGATACGAAAATTTTGGAAGCACTTAATTTATTTATAGATTTATCCATGAATCTAGAAACATATTTATATGTTCAAAATACATCTCAGTTTCAGAATAGAAAAGAAAAAAGAAGAAGACAAGTATTTTCGCCGTGTTTTTTCTATAAAGTTCTTGAATGTATATGTACGTAATAATATACTATAAATCGTGAATATAAAGCCTTAGGTCATAACTAGGTTAAGACATTGTGATCATGACTAGAAATAATACAAACGATTACTTGGATTTCTAGAATAAAGACTAGGACAGACTAGGATAATAAGAAACACTAGTTAAGCGTCGCAGAGAACTAATGCTGCCTCTGTTGAGTAATTATTGCAATTCTCGTGTGGTCTTGTCTAGACTCATGCATCCGCCATATCTTCACTTTTAGACAATGAGAGATGCCAATCTTCTTTGGAAATTTAATCTGTGCATAGTTTGTATGTATATACATATGAATATATATATATATGAATGTCGAAGCGGACATGGCAAATTTCAGCGAGAATTCACACGAAATGACAGAAAATAACATGCAGCAACGTTGTAATATACAATGGGTAAAATTAAATGTGGGCGGAACATATTTCTTAACTTCAAAAACTACGTTGTCTCGGGATCCTAATTCATTTCTGTATCGACTTTGTCAAGAAGATTCGGACCTTATATCGGACAGGGTTAGTTCCTATTGTGAGGTTATTTAACTATGACTTATTATTACTTGTTGCATATTTTATGTGAAACGAAAATAATACATATAGTAAAAATCTTATAATATAATCCTTTTTATTGTGTTATAAGCATTCATATAAATATTATATTATATACATAAATTTAAGGCCACCAGTATTGTGACCTTAAATGTTTTATAACCTAAAAAAAATATAATTATATATCTACATAATTCAATTGATATTGTATAATAAATATATATCATATTTTGATCGTATAAATAGATTATATAAAAACTGGATTATTCGTGTAAATAAGCTGTTTAAAAAATGGTTTATCAATCTTTGATATAATGTGAATATAATATTGATCTTGCATCGAACAAGTGAATTAATTAAATCAGTACAACTATGTGTATGGTGATATGATATAGTGACTTAAAAGATTTTTTTATAGGATGAAACTGGTGCTTACTTAATAGACCGTGATCCAACATATTTTAGTCCTATCTTAAACTATTTAAGACATGGTAAATTGGTTATCAATAAGGACTTAACTGAAGAAGGTGTATTAGAAGAGGCAGAGTTTTATAATATTACTGAACTAATTCGACTAGTTAAGGAACGTATTATAATGCGAGATACGAGACCTTTAAGAGATTCAAAGAAACATGTCTATAGAGTATTGCAATGTCATGAGGATGAATTAACACAAATGGTGTCAACAATGTCAGATGGATGGAAATTTGAACAGGTATTTAATATATAACAAAACAATTTATGATTAATTAATTATATCACAAGCTTGAAATTTTATGTTTACATTAACGTCTTTTATATTATATTATTATATTAAAGAAAATTCTATATAATATAAATTTATTACATAGTAAATTTACTTTAATAGTTATACAACTATTCTTTTTAGCTAATCAATATAGGCTCCCAATATAATTATGGAAATGATGATCATGCTGAATTCCTATGTGTGGTGAGTCGTGAATATGGACCAAGTCAAATCAATAGCAAGGAGCAGGAATCAACTGATCGTGTTAAGGTACACTTTCCCATACCCTCTATTTAAGTCCTTGTCCTAGTCAGAATAGCTATGTACAATATAATTTGTATATTGAACAAATATTACGTTCAATATATTTCATTTAATTACAAAAACTATATGATTATTATTTTCTTCGTAGCTTTTTTATTAAATGGATATACATGAAAGACATTCATATAAATATCCTAATGTGCATAGTTTCATATTCATATGCACATTAATGAATAAAACATATTTTATCAGTATTAACTTAAGCACCTTTCTTGGTATATTTTTTTATGTATTTATATATAGTATAATGGCTAAAAATAATTAATATTATATGCAATTTTTGGAATAACACTATTTGCCTCTAATCATTTTATTTATATTACTATATATGAACATTTACAAATTTTATGTTCTATTATTAGTTCTATTATATAAATAATAAAACCAAAATTTACAAAAAGAAAAAAAAATTCACTTATAAAAATGAAATTGAAAATTTAAAGTGAAATCTTATAAATAACATAAAATATTCATTTATATGATCATTTTTCATAAGATAGGTTTACATATAACGTTAAAATTAAGAGTTTACATGATTTTAATTTTGTTATAAAGAACATATTTTATTAATTTTTAACAGAACTGAACATATTTTTACTTAACTTTATATCAACTCAAAATTTTTTACATTAATTTGCATGAGCATGTTCTGCCTCTGATATTTGTTGTATGTATCACATTACTATTATTGTAACGCATGCTATTGATTTAATAAAGATTTTTTTCTCTCATTGGTTTGGTTTCTCTTTGCCCTGTATCCTGCATGAATTAATAATGCATGTTACAATTAGTTTATTATATATTACGCTTATTTATTTGGTTATAATATTATTTAGTAAAGAAATTAATTATCTACTACTAAGAAATACACATTATAATATGAAAACAAATAAATAATTTTATTAATAACAAGATCATTGATTTCAATTTTAGATGTTTAAGATATTACTAGTACATCATATATATTAATTGATTATACCTTTTGTTACTTCTCTCTATATTATTGTATTTTAAAAATACATTTTTTATTTTTTAATCGAATTTATAAGTTATATTTGCAATAAAATAATTCTGTATAACAACAATATAGCAGAGGCTGAACAATAATAATATATTATACATTATTTATATGAAAAAGAAATTTTAAATAATGCAATAAAATATCAATGATTTTAAAATTGTATAAATATTGATAAGTTCATTTCATTTAATTTTGTTTATTTCCAACAATCAAAATATTTGAATTATGGGGTTGTATTTTAGGTCTTACAACAGAAGGGATCTCGCATGTAATCTAAATCCGTCCCTTATTCCTTCTTGCCTCTTTTAATTAAATCAACTGTGCAGCAAGAAGATGAAGACTGTATCTGTTTATTTAGTTAATAGTTTATTTTTTAAGATTTGTATAGTCTCCATTTGTAAGGTTTCATTTCTACATGATTATAATGTTGCAAAAAAATAATATGCAGAACTGTAAAAATTTTAATTATATTTTCTACAGATATTTATTATTTAGCAATATTATATATGAAACTTTTAAAGTGGAAACTATTACACTGTCATTATTAATGAAGATATTTACATTTTCATTTATTTGTTGTAATGGAAGATACTACTTGCATGGAGGATATTTCACTTACTCAATATATTACAATTTTATAAAAATTAACAATTCTAAGAGAATATCATTCTTTTTTTTTTAAATACATTACAGTGATTTCCTTTCAAAGGAGACATACTAGGGGTAAAATGGCAAACATGTTACTAATAACCAAAGTTATTTAACAATAGCTAAAGTTATGTTTTAGCTTTACTGAGTTAGTTTACGGACAATAGTGTTTATGCAAGTCATCTTTTTCATAAAAAATTTCTACAAAGATATAGATATACGTGGTAGTGCATAGCTTATTCTTTTGTATCAAATTTTTTGTATAAAATTTCTTTTTATTTGTAATTGTATTATTAGATTCTCTAAATTACTTACCTTGCACTGCCGCTACAAAACATAATGTACATGATATTTATATAGCTAGCATTATAACTTTCAGTATCTGGATCAACGTGTTAAATAGTCTTCAGATACATATTAGTATTGAAACAATAAAAAATTTTTAAAGAAAATAACTTGTTACATTATTCTCTAAGATCACAATGTTGGGCCTTATGCTATAAAACAGGTAAATATTCAAAAAATTATAAAATCATAAAAAATAATAATTATTGATGATGTAGAATATTTAGCTACATATATATTTGTCCTTTTAATAATAAGTAAAATCATTAAGAAGATAATGAATTAGCGAAATATATATTTCGTTTTTATAAGTTTCGATTAATTTGTGACCTCGTACAATATATGTACATATACACATATATATATGATTCTCAGTAACAGTAAACTGAGAAAATTTGCAATAGACATTGTTTGTCAATTGTTCCAGGCCTATTAAAAAATCATCCTAGACAATATATGCATATTTAGAAATTAAATAAGAAAAAAAATATATATATGTACCTAAAATATATTATTCTAAATATAATTAATACAATATTGTATTGAATTGGTCAATAAGTAACGTTGGAATTTCCAGTATTTTATATCTAAATAAACAACACTGTATACAGTATTTTTTACTGAACATTCCAACATATTACTTATTGAGAAATCTAATATATGTATAATCTAATATTTCGATATAACAGATCAATGACACTAGCAGTAAATTACGTTTTTATTTTATAAAGAAATGTAATAAAAATATTATTAAGAATAGGTTTATTAACTTTGAAACTTAAAATCTTTAAATAATTGTAATACTTTTGATAAAATTATTGATTGCAATATCAATTACTTTTGTGACAAATATATTAAGAAGTAAAACAATAATTCGTTAATAACTTTAGAATCATTATTATTAATCCAATTTTTATGTATATTTCAACCAATATAACAATTTCTTCCTTAATTGAATATATCTCATTAGTTTAGTTAATGTTAATATTTATAAATTTATATAATTCTCAACCTGTAAAAGAATTTATGCGTTTATAAATGAAATTCTGAACTGAATATAAATTTAATATTTAATTTTTAATATGAGGGTGGTATATATATATATATATATATATATATATATATAATAATAATAATAATAATAATAATAATAATAATAAAAATAACCCTTTAATACTACTATTTATAAGAAATGTAAGAAAAAGTAATAGCATAAAAAATATAATAAACAGAAATAAATGAATTTATGTTTCAACTTAATTTTCTTATGGCAAATTTGAGCTAGTAATAAATTGAATCTCATTAAATTTGTAGAAGATATTATATTTTATTTACATAATATATATTTGAAATATTTCACATATAATTTGATAGTATGTACTATGTCACAAAATTATAGCCTTTTTGAAATTATGTATGTATGAAATATTCCGATTAAAATAAATTTATAATTTATATATTTAATAAATAATTACATAACTTAGGAAATATTCATATTTTGCTTTAAAAGATATGAATATTGAAGATATAAATAAAAATGAATAATAGAAGAATTTATAAATTCTATAGTAACTATATATAAGGATACATTCATATTATTGTTAAAATATTTGGAATTTATTATTTTAATATGAAAATTAGGTTAAAATTTATATTTTTGATATTATTTTCAAAATTCACTTTAAAATACCTTTACATCAAAAAGGATCTATGTTTACATTTTATCTATAATATAAAACATTATTTAATAATTTGTATTTAAATGATACCTTATACACGATTATATATTTATAGTTATCCAAATAATGCACAAGTAAACAAACTAATGTAAACACACATTTTTAACAATATAGTTGATTAAGAATTAATTAATAAGAAAAAAAATAATCACTGAATAAGTATACATAATTGATTGGTTAATACTTATAAAAATTAAAATACATAAATCTTTTATATCTTTATAATACATGCATGCATGTAATGTCACAAGTAATGCCATTTTATGATCATTATTTGCACATTTATTGTTAATATAAACAAAAAAAATTTCGATTAATAAAGTTAAATGTCATTTCACAGTAACTTTAGTTTATAAAATAGTATAGTAACTTCAGATGCAATAATTATTATACATTAATGCAATTCTCTGTAAATTATTATTATTGAAAAGATTATATTTATTAAACGTCATTTCAAAAAATAACTGTTACGCTTTAATATTACAATAAAGACATTATAAACATTTAATTTTTGTTCAAATATATAAATATAATTTCATTAAATTCTATTTTTTGTTATATTATATTATTTATAAAATAAATAAACTTTCATAATAAATCACAATCCTAATTATTTGTATCTTTTATTATTTAAATTAAGTAAAAATCTTATAATAAAATTTATTTATATTTAATCGCACATCTAAGACCTTTATTTTCATATAAATATTGTATAAGTATTTATGAATAATATTTTACCAATAATAAATCATAATAATCATTAAGTACAAAAAATATTAAAATATAAAAACTTATTTATTATTATATATGCTTATATACACATATAATACAAATTATAAATATTTAAATATGTATACAAATATGAACATTATTATCATGCTCTTATTATAATAGTATTTAAAATTATAATTTTCATATTACATATAAAATCTTATTTAAGGCATATTAGCAATTGTTTTCAATGGTTGATCAAGATATTTAGCAAGTGCTTGTGCTTTTTCTCTTAATAATCCAAATCCCACATTCTCTTTAGCATACAAACATAATAATAAATTTGCTACTTCTGTAATCACCACTTTGCCTTCCTAAAATTAGATATTTATGAATTTTTAATTATAATCTAAAATTATAATGCTTTTATAATTTGCATTTGAAATTTGATATGATAAATATAAACATGTATGAGATAATTATAAAATATTTAATGCTTAGTTTGCTAATAAAAAATAATCAACTATCAAGAGAAAGTTTTAATTTATTATTATTATATTGTAGGTTTTAATACCTTATAAAATCCTATTTATATCTATTAAGAATTATGGACTACAATATATTTGATTTTTAAGACAAATATTCAAAGTATTACTTTAAAAAGTTGTCTATTTTGCATGAAATAATTTTACACAAATTATATGATTACCACGCAATCCATCAAAACAAATTGTAATTTATCTTCTTTAAATGCATTTCTTCCATTCTTTTCATAAGCTGACCAAATGTTACTTGTAATTGCAGCAGTTATTCTAGCATCTTTATCTCCATAGCCACTATAAGCTAATAAACCACCATCTCTGTTGAGTAACCTGTAATTTTATTTATTATGTATTATTATTTAATACATAACGAAATAAAATTTACTATAATTGACTATAAGATACAAAAGTATAATTTAACAATATAATATATATTTTATTCATTTTACTTGTATAAATATATGTATAAATATATATTATAATAATTTAATGATATTGTATATAGGTTAACAAACATGACAAAGTTTGTACTAAGTTAAATATTTAATTTACTACTTACAAAGTATTTTCAACTCCACCCGTATTCGCCTGACTCAAAACTTGCGTAAGAGCTTTTGGTTTCAACATAGTGTAGAATTATTTTTTAAAAGGAACTTATTCTATCACTGTCAAAATTCAAATTACTCGTCAGCTTTTTCTAATGTGTGTTATGTGTGTGTGGCTGTGTGTACATAACTATATGCATCTTCGCATTGATTCTGAAAATCTAAAAAATTGTAATATAGTTTTGTAAAATTTTGATTGGTCAGTACTAATGGAAATATATGAGAATTACCCAATCAAGAACCATTTCTCAAGAATTAATTTCTTTTATTGTATACGAATATAAATATAGACATGTTTTTATAATTAAAAATACTATACCTTAAATGTTTTACAAATAGACAGCAATGTTTAATTATAGAGATTATATACAATTTGCAATTATAAAACACTATCCACACTAGTTAATGATGATTCGTATTTACTTTATCAAATTTAATAAAATTAGTTAAATGATATAAATTTGTTGCATCAATATTATTTCTAAATAAATTTATTATTTACGAATATACCCTCAAATATTTAAATAAATATAATATTCTTATCTCGAACTTTATACTTCTAAAAATTTATATAAACTTTTAGTTTTAGTGTAATACAAAATAATAAATCGATGAGATTTTTTAACCATAGAGAAAAGATATTAAATAGCTTAAGCTATATTCACAAAGAAATCGATGCATTCGTTTTCTGCTTACCTCGTTGCGCTCTTTATCTTTTGTATATGCACGTTAGCTATACACACTTTTATCGAAGTAAACGTTTCGTGTTGTGCATTGTATAGTAGTGGTAGCAATAAAAAGAAGTATAACGAAAACGGAATATACGGATCAAGTAAGAGAAATATTTACTTGCATACACTACTATTCTTCATGTGCGAATTCTGGTTATGGCTTTTTAAAAGATCTGTTACTGTTCTTTTAATATACTTTATTCTTCCATGCTCTGTATGTATATTAAAACGTCGAGGCAAAGTTACGTATAACTATTTCTACGTAATGAATAGAAATATACAAAATAATGGGCTGATTTCTTAGGTAACTACAGATATTTCTAGATAATAAGATTTTTCAAATATTTTTACTATATACCTTCGTGTAAAATAACTTATAATTTATAATTTTTTTTTAAATTTCTATATATAGAAAACATTTCTTAGTACAAGCAGTAATCTTTTATATTTTTTACTTGTTTCTTCATTGTTTATACATACATATTCTAATATTATTGTATACAATTAAATTATAATGCAATATATTATTAATTATCTATTAGATATTACTTTTGATAAAAATTGTAATAACATAAGGTAATTTCATTGATATCTAATATAAAGGTAATTATATAAATTAAATTTGAAAGATAAAGTATTTTTACAATAAGTTTTAACATAATACTATATGTTCAAAGATCATTGCTTATACTTTATACTTTGTAAAGCAAATATTAAATATACCAATAATTTTGAAATATTTATTACAGTAATATTATAGGAAAATTTTTTATTAAGTCTATTTTTAATATGTTGCAGTATATATTCTGAAAGAATACTTATGAATTTTGAAAGCACATGCCAGGATAAGGATTTGTAAACTTTTATCTTCGATATCTAAGACTAGATGAAAGACTTAAATGAAAAATTATTGCAGTTATTATCTGCACAAAAAATTTCATCTCTTAAAACAAGCGATATTCATGCAAATCTGATGACATATGATACTGGTTCTGATAATGACAATGCTTCTAAAATAGAATCTAAGACTTCTGTATCTCCATTATTCGGTCATTATAGATATGACTGCTCCTTTCTTCATCATGATAATTCTGTTAATTTACCAACTTTACCCACATATTTGCCACCAATTGGAGTATTTTGGGATATTGAAAATTGTCATGTTAGTTCAAAATTATTACACACATTTATTTTATTATATATTATATTTTTTTATAATATAATACACTATAATGTATTATGGAAATATTTATTCATTTATTGTTGATTTTATAAGACCATATGGTTTATACCAAACATTTTTATTATATGTGCCTTCTGTAGGTTCCAAAAGGAAGATCTGCTATGGCAGTTACGCAAGTGATTAGAGATAAATTTTTTAGTGGTTACCGAGAAGCAGAATTTATTGTTGTTTGCGATGTTCAAAAAGAAAGTAATCAAGTAATGCAAGAATTAAATGATGCACAGGTAATATAGTGGTAATAGATTAATAGATAAAACTAGCTTAAATTAAAGAGATAGATAATAATTATAAATTTTTTGTTAAGATAAATAATCATTTTTATGTTAAATATTTTTACACTCTTTTTTATTATTAGGTTAATTTAATACATGTTGCTGCGACATGTAAAAATGCTGCCGATGAAAAACTTAAACAGTCTATCAGAAGATTTGCTGATATTCATGGTAGTCCAGCAGCAATAATTTTAATATCAGGAGATATTGATTTTGCTGCTGATCTTAGTGATTTACGATACAGAAAAAAAATTCATGTGATACTTCTTCATAATAAAAGTACCTCAGAAGCATTGATACTATGTGCTAATGAACATTATGATTTTATGGATCTTATGGAACCATTGCCATCTAGACCTTTATTAAAGGTAAATTTACTTTTATTAATTTAAAAATTTTTGTTTTAAACAAATTAACATTTAATTGAAATCATCTTAAATACATGAACATGCAAGTTATAATATTAGATAATCACAATAAGTTATAATATCAGCAAATCATAAATATTTTTCATAATAATCAATTCAGTTATTTTATTATGCATTTTGTAATACTGTAATATTTACATGTATTTACATATTAAAATATGCTAACAAATGATAATTTATTTTTTCTTAATCTGTTTTGTAGATCAGTTCTATATGTATTTAAATATGTATTTATCAGGTACATCCTAATGTATCGTGCATTATGAAATATTTTCTTTTCTAATGTATTATTTATAATATATTATTATACCTTGTAATTATATAAATTGATATTATATATTCTCGAAATATAACCAGTAATTAGATTCTTTTAGAATTAATAACTTTCATTAAAAATTTTTGTTGTAATGTTTGCATATATTGTAATATATCTTTTTCAGATTAACGAATATTATGATCTCATAGTCAATAATCTTCCTGAAGATAAGGATGTTGTAGTTATTAAACGACGACTTCAAAAATTGTCTGATAATTGCGGTGGTCGAGTAATAGGAATCCAATTTAAAACTGCTATTGTGCGTTTTTCTTCAGAAACTTCTGCAAGAAGGTACATGTTTAATAATTTTCAAGCATTTGTTAATTTCTATCCTTTAATTATAAGTTTTAAATGTACTAAGAATTTAAACTATCTTGCCTCAATATTTTATTACTTCAAATTTAAATAAACCGCCTTTAAATTCCTTTCTTTGTGATTGGATCATTTTATATTTAAAAAAAATGTCATATATACATTGAACAGCACTGGCAGAGTAGAGGCAAGGACACAAGTAAGGAAGTATTTGAATTGTAGCAAACAATGTAACGACTGTAGTATTATTCCAAATAGTTGATATATAAATTTTGTTTTGGTTATACTTTGCATTCGATTAGTTAAAGTACAGCTAGTTAGGTAATATTTCAAAATTAGTTATTTTAAGTAATGCATTGATATTATTTACTTTTACTTTTGTATATTCCTTAGTTTAATCTGATGATTTTAATTTATTATAAGGTAAGTTGAGCTCTGTTAAAGATATATACTGTTCTGTGAACATTGATTATCGAAAATTAATTAAAAATATTAGTATAGATTTTGTATAATAAGATGTACTTACTATACTTTCTTGATCCTTTAAATAATTTAAAAGTAGGTGTATTTGTATATTTTACTGTTACTTTACAAGGTCATGTACAAATAAAATTGCCATGTAATTTCTATCAGCTGACTGTATCTTATGACAATGTGACCTTTTCTGTAGGGCTCAGAAACGTATGGATGGAGAATATGTTTTTGACTCAAAGATTTCTGTAAGATTTCACAAGGAAACAGGAAACAGTAACAATAAAAGTCAAGGTATATAATTATAAATTTTTGTTTTTATTTTGACAATAGTTTTCTTTTACATAAATTCCTTTACGTTCAGGTCTTTAATTTATAATCATGTAATTTGAATATTTCTTCTTAACTGTATAGTGTATATAATAAAATCTTTTTTAAGACAAATTTTTAAATAGTACATATATATATATATATATATATATATATATATTTATATGTTTCTTGGATTCAAATTAAAATTACAGAGAGGATATTATATATTAGTATAATTTTAAATAATATATTATTATATATAATATAAAATTTTTAATTAAATATATCTTGACTGTAGGAAATTCCATAACTCGAAATCGTGCTATAAGTGAATCAGAAATTATAGCTAACTCTTCTAGGCAAATGTATAGTGCAAGTGCTTCAATAGCGGGTGCACGAACCCTTCAAGTTCCACATTATCAATCATCATCGCCTGTGATAGGACCATATACTACTTGGGCAGGAGTACCCTGTGCTCCTGTTAGTATTTCTTCAGGGTATGTCTTATTTATTCTATAATATTTATTAAATCATATTTATATAAATAATATAAATAATATAAATAATTAAATCATATTTAATGATGATATTCCGAGAAAGAGCCTTGGAGTCACAAGTCGATTTTATTTTATCCTTGTCGATTTGGGCTGTGAGCTTTAGAAGCTTTGATCTTATCTGAACTATGATATAGTAATATAATAATTATATAATATTATTTTATCTATGAATTATTAATTATATCATATTTTTAGAATGATTCAACAACCACCAATTATTGTTGCTAGACCATATTCATCAAATAGTGATGTAACATTTAACAGAACTTATAATGAACTAACTAGAGTTCAATCACCATTGATTTGGCAAGTTGCTGGTTCTCAGCAATTTAGTCATTTATGGGAAGACCAATATAAGGTACATTTTTAAATCTTTTCGTTAAATGTAGTATTTTTATAAAAACAAATATCTTGTAACATAGAATAACATTTAACAATAAATAACATTTTAAGGTGGAAAAAACAAAACTATCAAGCAAACGAATACATGCCCCGCAGGCTCGGGATAATAATGCTGCTAATGGTACAATATCAAGAACACCAGAATGTCTTAGACCTATCAGAGGAGCTCACAATTCATTCATTCATGCTTCAGAATGGGCAGGTAGGACACAATTATATAACATTTCAAATTATGTTTTCAAGAGAACACAATACAATAAAAATATTATTATTCTATACCAATAATTATTACTTTTTATTTCCTTGTTACATAGTTCATTCTCAAACAAATACCTTCAAACGCCGTAGTCCATCTCCTATGTATGAATCTCAGATACATGAACGAAATAATCAATGGAATGGACAAGTATATAGAAAATTAAAATATTAATTTTATAAATATAAATATTGTTTCATTATATCTAATATCATAATTTTGTGTAGAACCAACATTCCGTATTCATACGTAATACCAGAACACCATCACCATATGAAGGTACTATGATACGTGTTATAAATCAACAAAATAATCATTTCTCTCCATATCATCAAAATGATGCAGAAAATGAAGAAGTAGAAGTGAGTTTTATAATATACAATATATTATTTATATTACGTATAATATGTAAAATATATACACATATAATACTTTTAATACTAAATAGTATATAATACACACGCACACATATATATTGAGAAAATATATTAATATTTTGTTAGAAATTTTTTCATCCAATAAATCGTAATGGAAATGGTACATCTAATGGAAGTTATACACCTATTGAATTACAAGTAAGCAATTTAGATCAAAACATTGACCCAAAGGAAATGAAGCATATTCTTTCATCTATTTTCATGGAGCACGTAACAGTAAATCATCAGCTAAATTATTTTAAAGAAATTATTTTTGTTTTATAACAATTTTCTCTAATAAAAATTATTTTATAGGTTTTGCATGTATCTATTTTTATGCAGTCTGATGGTAACTATGCAGCTAGTGTCAAAGTAGCTTCTTTGCCAGATGCACAATATGCAATTTCTCAATTACATCGTCGTAAAATTGGATATAAGCGTATACTAATATCGTATGCTCATACTGGAGGTCCAAATCCTCAACTCATACGTGCACAAATTGTAATGCTTTTGCAAGAAGTACCAGGTCATAAATTACCACTTTTTAAATTTCGAGAAATGTATGAAAGTCGTTTTATGATATCTATTAGTATTTCTGAATTGTATAAAATGAAAGATGTATGTATTGTTACTGAAGATGCTAGTGGAAGAATGGTATCTCTTAATCCAGATCATAGAAATACACCATCTCCATGTTTCAGTACTCCAACTCAAGTAAGTTATATAATTTATGTTTATATTAATTAATTTAATTGTTTTTCTTATTTTCATAAATGATGTTAAACATATAGCCGAGTTTGAATATTTTCAATGTTTAGTAGAGCTTTTGCTCCTAACATTGTTGAGTTTTGATTATACAATAAAGCGATATTTTTTATACTGATATATTATATTTATATAATTTATTGCATATATTGAGAAGTTTTATAGATGTATAAAAGTTTGTTTTTTAATATATTTAGGAAGGATATGTAGAATTACCATATTGTATTAAACATACATCAAAACCATGGTCTGATAAAGGTTGGGCTGAGCAAGAAATGGCATCTTTACCAAATGTTAATGTTTCTCTAAAATTACTTGCCCCACGTATACAGCAATTATTAACTATGCACAATGGAAGTTTGCCACTACCCAGGTATATTTTATTTTAAGTTTGATTTGTATTGTTTTTTCTATTTCAATAGAGAATCAAGCATGAACAGCGAGTAATGTACTAATATATAAACATTTAAAACTGTTAAATACATATGATAGATCTCCATATAACGCGGTATTGGTATAATATGATTTCTTATAACGTGATTGAAATATTACTGTACTTAATTTTTGATGATTCCAACAGTGATTTTAGACTTAATTGCTTTTCTATTCTGAAATGTACTATATAATGAAGGAACATTTTTACACTTTTCATTCTTTTCGTTTCAAAAAAAAAATACAAAATTTGTTATAGTTTTGTACAAAAAAGGAATTCTTTTATTAATACTTTATTGTTTGTACTATAAATTATAAAATATGAAGTAGAGACATATAAATATATTATCTTTATTTAATACTTTTTCTTATTATTTTCTTGTCTAATCATCGCAAATAAAATTATAGTTTTAAATACATGTTTATGACAGAATGTTAATTTAATGAATCTTACAATTTTACTATTATTTAATAATGCATTCTTTAAATCAGATATTCCTACCATGTTTTAGTTTGCCAAATTGTTATGCAGCTGAATTTAAAGAACATTTAAAGATGATAGAAAATGGTGTACCTTTAGAACATTTAGTATCATGTCTATCATTTGTTCAATTAAAGCAAGGTATTGGAAGTGTCAAATACCTTAGTTGGGCTTTAGATAAAGATCATGATGAAAGCCATGAAGGTAAACTTACTATAATATTAATTAATCTTAATTATAAATGTAATATATACTACTCTGTAAGTGTAAAAAAATACTAAATGTACATTTTCGTACACATTCTTTTCAGAAAATAAATGTGTTAGCCCTCCATTGGCAAATCAATTGGCTTTATTTAGTCGTGAATTAGTAGACCTTCTAAAAACTGCTCCACACTGCCAACTACCATTTAATCGATTTATTCCAGCTTATCATCACCATTTTGGAAGACAATGTAGAGTGGCTGATTATGGATTCACCAAATTAATCGATTTATTAGAAGCACTTACACATACTGTTCAAGTATATTGAAATAAAATTTGTAGTTGTTGTTAATTTGTACATATATGCATTTCCTAATTAGTAAATATTAATTCAGGTAATGGGAGAGGGAAATAAACGAGTAGTAACACTTTCTCATCGTGCTCAAGTACGTCGTTTTACATCAGATTTACTAAGAGTGTTAAAATCAAAAGCTAGTAAACAAGTGACACTTTCAGAATTTCCAAATGTTTATAGCAGAGTAATAGGCAAGTAAAAAAAAATATGAAATGACAATTTTATAAATTAATATATAATAGCAAAATGAAAAATATGTCTAATAAATTATATCTGAATTCAGCTAAGCCATGGGATATTGTTGATTATGGCGTATGTGAAATTGAAGATATTCTTAGTGAAGTATCAGAGAATACAGTTGTTATGACTACAATTAATGGAGGCGATAAAATGATAGCTATCCCCAAACGTGAACAAACTGCAGAAGAAATAGAACGTACAAAACAATTTGCATTTGAGGTAAAATACATTTAATTATTAATATAATATAAAAGAAACATTTATAAAATTTTGTTACTAGGTTGTAGAATTATTGAGACATGTTCCTCAATGTAAAATGTTATTTAATAAATTTGTGCCATCTTATCATCATCACTTTGGTCATCAGTGTCGTGTATCAGATTATGGATTTACTAAATTAATAGAATTGTTTGAAGCTATACCAGATGTAGTTAAAATCGAAGATGGAAGTAATGGTGAAAGGCAAATTAGTTTAACAGAAAAAGAGGGTTTGCGTGTTCTCAGTGAACAAATATCAAAGCTAGTAGCTCATACAAAAAGTGGTCTTAGTGTTTCAAATATTGTTCAGAACTTCTTACGACAATTTGGTTATGCATTGCGTCCAGAATTATTTGGCTGTAATTCTGTATTACAACTCATGCAGAAACTTGATGATAGTGTTAAGGTATAATAAATTATCAATATTTCCATTAAGTTCTTTTTTGATACAGGCATTGACAAGAATTTTATGTATTTAATTATTAGATTATAGATTTAGCTACAGGACCAGTAATAGTTGCAATAGATAAATCTCACTTGCAGCAGTTAGCTTTACAATGTCGCAGAGTGTTAATGGATCAACCTCAATATAAAACGCCTGTAAAAGAATTTCGACAACAATATTCTCAATATTATTCAAAAACTTGTAATATTGAAGAACTTAAAAAAGATTTATCTCATGTTGTTCAGGTAAAATGATGTTTTATCTTTACTTGAGAAAAAACAAGTATTAAATATAAATAGTATTATGAATTTTGTTTCAGTTTACAACAATCAATGAAGAAAATTTCATAGAACTAACTCCATTACATTGCTTTGCATGTAATTTATATCGTGTTATGATGAGTTGTGGAGGTCAACTAAATCTTTCACGTTTTGAAGCTGCATACCTAGCAGTCAATGGTTCAGCATGCAGAGCTGCTCAATATGGTTTTCCAACATTAACAGCTCTTTTACAAGCATTACCTTGTACTGTGATATTAAAAGATACACGAAAAGATAAACGGAAAAAGAAAGTAATATATCTTAATAAAAAATTAGCTGGTAAGTAAATTATTTTATTTATTAATATATTCCTTCTAACAGATTTCTGATTTATCTTTTTACATTTTTTTGTATTTTTATTGAAACAGCTGTTGGTATTGCATTACCTGTAATGTATGCATCAGGTTCATCATATCATGATACAGACTCTAGCAATGAGTCATTCGAAAGTGATTCTTCATCACGTATAAATGCATCTAGTAATGCTTCCACATTAGAAGAACATGGAAAATGGATAACACACGTAATTAATGGTCATAATTCTTGGAAACAAGATGAAGATAACCATTTTTGGACACAAGATTGTGAAAAACATTGGAAGGTCTTAACATATTCGGAAGAACGATCAAATAATTGGCCAGTATTTGAAAATAACAACGGAGATTTTCTTAAAAATTTGATACATACCCCAACAATTATACAAAACGATTTTCCAGCTCCTCCACCTAAGCCTGATTCTCCACCTGAGGTATATGCAATATTTTATATTATAAATTAATTACTACTAGTTTTCCATAAAAATAGTTTTTTTAGTATTTTATAAATATACATTTCATGTATATGCACATATATGTACATAAAATAGTAAATATGTATGTATGTATGTGTATATATATATATATATATATATATATATATATATATATATATATATATATATATGTATATATATATATCAAAAAAATTATATATATATTAAAAAATCGACTATATGCACACGCACGCACACGCACGTACATATACACACACAAATTCATATAAATGTTAGGTGGATATAAGAACAGATAATCAATGGAAGTCTTCAGTATGGATAGCACCAACAAAGATTTTATATTCGCAAGATGAACGGGTTACGAACGTAGAAGTAAGTGTGTTAGGTGAAATTTTATGAAAAATGTTTTTTATTATCTTTTATTAATTTATCTATATAATTACAATAATATTAGTTTTTCAAAATATATTTCTTTATATTTGTAGAAAATACATGGAACTTATTATTTATACAACTAAATTTTTATGGAATATTGAAGAAAAGCTCATCTTTAATATGAAATAATTACTTTTTAGGTACCTCCATTAACTTTACCTTCCTGGAATCAAATATCTGAGGATGATACATTAAATTTATTATCACCAACCAAAAATTTATTACCAGCTGCTGCAAATCCGTTAAATCCACGTACGTCACCTTATTTTTCAACTAAGCACAATTTAGTTGTAGCACCACATCCATCCGAATTACCGCTACCTTCATTGTCGCTGACACCGAAAAAAAATGTGCCCTCTGAAAGCATTACAGTCGTGCAAGATTGCATGGGAAAACAAGACGTTAATTCTAACAATATTAGTGAAGTTAATAACACAGGAAATTTCGGAAAAGAAAATAATGTTGATAATAAGAAAAATGAAATTCACAACACTCCAACTAAACCATGTAAGCATGGTTTGCTCACATAAAGATAATTTTATTATTCTACCATTTTGTATGTAAATCTTCTTATTAATTTTATTCTTTTTTAGTATTTACAGGAAAGCGACGTTTAGCAGCTCAATTCAACCAACCTCTTCAATCATAAATATAAATTGAGATTTATAACTCAATTGAATGCAGGCAGTCATTTTAATTTAAAGATGTAAACGTTTGAGGTTTTAACTCATCGGTAGATCGCTGCACAATCATTTGAGTACCTATAAAACTACCCCTTAGTCGGTAGGTACCATTATAATAATGTTTAAAATTTATATTGTTCGTATACATTCATTTCATTTGTACTTATCTTGCTAGAATAAAAAAAACAGAAGTTATTTTCAAAATATATGAACATGTACAATATGTAACAGTTTATAAATTGAAAATCTAAAATGAATGAGCAGCGTTTATATCGAATGACACGTATTGATGGTATTGTATACAAAAGTCGTAGCATTTTCCACACTGTGATATAGAATAAGAAGAATGTGAAAATAATTGTACTAGCAATAAAGGAAACGTGCCTTCGCAATGGCACTGAACACATGTAAGGTACTTTAGATTTGGGCCGACTTTTCCTACCTCATACGTGATTAGACAAACAAAATAAATAAATTAAATTGTATTATATTATTTTTTAACCCTTTGCGGTCCAGATTATTTTCAATGTCTCATTTTAAGTAATCTGCATTCATTCATTATTAATTTTTTATCGTTATTATACTTTATAATTATTTTAAATTAAATATCGAATGTAAAGGGATTAAAATATCGATATTCTTTATAATTGTACAAGATAAAAATATACAAAAGTTCACCATTATGTTTGAAACAGGATTTCAATTCATATTTAAAATGTAGGACCGCAAAAGGTTACATTTCAAAATAACTAATTTTTGTAGATGTTTAAATATCATTATAGTGTTTATATTTGTAATTATTGATTAAATTTAGTAATTTTTAAAGATATTCTAATAGGCCCGAATCTACTGATTTTTTCGTACAACTGTGTAGATTCCGAGTTGTATTTGTATAAATTTATTTGCATTTATAAAATAATGTACATGATTCCAGAATAATGTTAAACAAATACAACTCGAGATTTCTAATTTTATTAATTTACATAACGATCAATTTGTACAATTATTATTATTACTAGTATTTATGACATATTATTTCATTACAGTCAACGTGTTTTATAAATTAATATATAATTTTATAATTATATTATAAGTATATATATTTGTAAGGTTATTTGTAAAAATTAGAAAAGATTACATACATAGGAATTTCACACAGTTTCAGTAAGTAAAAAAAAAGTTTTAAATGAAAATATAACAATTTCTATACAGTATTAAAATTAAGAAAGCTGTGGTACAATTAAAGCGTACATGTAATATACTGTAAAATTTTAACGAAAAATTAAGGTTACTTAAAATAATAGAATATGATTGCTTCGAGTAATTTTATTAGAAAAAAAGAAAAGTATTGAAACGGTGAAATAATTTACATCGATTTTTTGTGTATGAATAGAAAAGCTAATGCAGATTAGCCTAAGGAATATCGTTTATATCACATTAAATCGTAATTTTAATCTTTCTATTGTTACATGTAAAGTATAGTACAAAACAAACATAAAGAAGATAAGCGCTTTCTTCAATTTACTTAATTAAGATCTTGATATCATATTTTATTTTTACATTTACGAATGTTTTATTAGCGATAACTATTCATTACAATGTAGAAATAGTAAAAAGTGTTTTACAGTGGCTTTATAAATTTTTATAATTGCAAGTATAATGAAAAGTGTTATTTTTGTAATTGTTATTTCAGTTTTGATAAATTGCTGAATTAGGTACAAAATTTTTTTAAATTTTACCAACAGTAATACATGTTGGCAATAATATAATGTGTAATAAGTCAACTAATAATTGGATACAAAATCTTAAGAGGAAAACTTTTTGCTGTTATTTTGTGATCGCTAATGAAATATTAAATTATTCTTAATAGTAGTGTGATTGTGTTTTTGTTTTATATTTATTGTGTAAAACTAGATGAAAATCTGTTTTAAATGTTTTCATGCTAAATATTAAATACCATTTTATATGTCCCATTTAATATGTGAGAATAAGAAGTATAAGAAGTGTTAGGTAGCTTACATAAAGAACTTGTAATTTCTTTTATTATTTAATTACATTAAATGGGTTACTATTCATTTGGATATAAAACTACACATGTAGATAATATTTACAAAGAAGGTTCTTTGATCTGAATGTAAAATTGATGAATGTATAAATCAGTTTACATATGAAACTTAAAGTATGATAAATTTTTAATACACTTAATTTTGTTAAGTTTTATTATCGTAACATATGTAATTTGATTCTAAAATACAAAATAATCAATGGAATCTTCTAAAAAAAATGTAATCAATCAATTAATTTAATACATATGTACAATCATATAGAATTTTTATATATAGTACAATGATAAATGAAAATAAAATAGTAGTTCAAAAACATAAAATGTGCTTATTTTAACTCATGAAAAACATGATTAATGTTGAATATATCTAATTTTTTATGTAGCATATGAAATGACATATACAATTTCATATATAACTTATTTTTATTTTATCAAGTTTTATACAATATCTATACACATAAGTTTATTACTAACTTCTTTAAAATAGAAGCATGCATTTTGTATTAAATCCCTTTCTACGATAATAAGGAAATATTTTATGTCTTCATTCCACTACCTACAGGACCATGTCTTCGTTCCCAAACCATACGATGTTTTTGCTTCATAAATGCTTGTTGTACATTGAGTGTAGGATTCAGATCACCATCTAAGTAAAATTGAATTAAGTAAAATCTCATATTTCTACATAATTAAATTATATTTGTAGATAATAATATTGACATTTTGCAAACCAAGCTCCACTGGCTTCTTCATATATTTTTCTTAAAGGATAACAAACTTCCCTATCATCTTCTCCATGATACATAGCACATTCTTCATATCGACATCTCAAAATAGATAAAATAGCATCATCGACAGCCCTAGTAAGGAGAAATCAATATTTTATCCAAGTTAATATTAAATTTGTATATTATTACTTTTATAAACGTAATTACTTATCGCGTTCAAATT
Source organism: Vespa crabro (assembly GCF_910589235.1). NCBI lineage: Eukaryota > Metazoa > Arthropoda > Insecta > Hymenoptera > Vespidae > Vespa > Vespa crabro. The sequence continues at coordinate 10,847,113 of NC_060956.1, read as the reverse complement.
GAAGATTAGCTTCAGTGTAACAAACTAAGTCATCCGTATAACATTCATCAATAGTTGGAACACGGCGAAATTTTTGATGATACCAAGGATATTTTTTTTGATTTGGCTCAACGATTTTCTCTAACAATAATAATAAAAGAGAAAGATTTAGTTTTGTTAAACGTATCAAATACTGATTATGTTATTTGTAAAACATAACCAAAGAATGATTAGATAATACCTCGAAAAAATACAACAGGTGTATCAATGATGTAATATACAGCTTTTGCAAATTTTATTAAAGCATTTGGACTGTCTTCCATTGTCTAACGATTAATTAATTACGATTTATGCGATTTACGTAGTACTTTTTGATAGAATACTCCAGTGAGAACTAAGAAGAGAATGCCATCAGTTCATTTTCATTGGTACTGGCATTACCAGGCACTAATATTAAGAGGGATTAAAACGTCATCTATCGTCTTTAAATTATTACAATCTTAAAATAGAATAAGAAAGAATACAATATAAAAATAAATTACTCTGATTCTTCTTGAAGTATTTTATTTTTACTTAAATAAATAAAAATATTTATTTTTAATTCAATAATATTTTATCATGACTCAATAAAACTAAGAATCAACAATTCCAAAAAAAACAATGCATATATATCAATTTCAAAATTACATACATTATTAGATTATGGAAAAAATCAACTTTAAATAATACAAGGAAAAAAATAATTTTATTATAAATTTGTTTAAATGGTTGATAAATTCATTCAAAGTTAAAAAATAAATTGTAAATAATATACATCAGATATAAACAAAAAAAAGAAAAAGAAAATTCGTACAAATAAAGATAGCATAAAAAGCGACAATTGAATAAATATGGTTTGCAAGAAATTATTGGTCGAAATTTGACCAATAAAAAAATTAGATTTTGAGATTCATTAAACGGTTCAGTTACTAAGCGTTAGAAATACATCTATACTTGCGAATTGTGATTTCACTTCTAGTATTGTGTAAATCTATGCTCAGAGTCTGAAATGATCAAGCGTCGTGATATATGTTTGAGTGGAGAGATTATAAATCATCAGAATTTCCAAATTTTCAGAAAAAAAAGGCGAATGAAAGTTTAGTTTTCTCACAAGTGTTTATATCGAGATATATTTATCAGCGATATTTATATATACTTCGTAGTGTTCCATCGTGCATAACACGTGAATATGTATCGGTGAAATGGTGTGACTATATGTTTACCTTGTGTACCAAAACATCGATGACCTTGAAGGTGGGATAGTCACATGATCTTGTTATGAGGAAACGATTGGTCGAGAAATCGAGACGAATATAGTGTCTATTGCGTTGTGCATACTCCGCGTAATAGGTCTTGTATTCTGCATTCGATAGGCCAAAGGCAAAGCGCGGCAAGGAGCGGTCGAATGAGCGGCTGAGTGAGCGAAAGGAAGAGAAGAAAAGAAAAAAAGTGAGGGTGAGAAAGCGGTAGAATCATTGGAACGAAATAGAGAAGGAGAGAGAGAAGCGCGAGAGACAAGAGCAAACGAGGACGAGGTGGTGAAGAGGAAGAGGTAGCCAAGAGCGACGGGAAGAGAGAACAATTAAAGGCTAAGACGCGCGACGGCAACGGCGACGAAGACAACAACGACAACGACGACGACAAACGGACAAACGACGAACGCAACGAGGACAACAACAACGACGACGACGAACGCAACGAGGATAACAACGACGACGAACGCAAAGAGGACAACAACGTCGACGACGACGACGACTCGACGCGACACGACGACAACGAAGAAAAAGAAAACGGAGTGTGCCGCCGTTCGGTCGTACGTCCGTGTGTGTGCGCGCGCGTTGGTCGCTAGTGTTGTGTCCAAGATGAAGTCCGACTCTAAACCTTTGTTGACAGCTCAAGCGGAAAAGGCGAATCATTACACGTAAGTAGCGCCCGCCGGGCCGGTCGCGTGCTACGTGAGAGAAGTGAGATAAAGATCAGAGCCAGAAGTGCGTGACCCAAAGTGGAGTGCGAGAAAAAAGAGAGAGAGAACAGAGAAAGAGAGAAAACCGCGAACAGCGCGGCTACGACGCGCGCGTCGACAAAAAACTCCACGAAATAATGTGTAGCTCTGTGGATTCGCATTCCAGATACTTGAAGGAATTTCGCGTCGAACAATGTCCCCTCTTTATACAGCGCAAATGTACACAGCACCGTCCCTTCACGTGCTTCAACTGGCACTTTATGAACCAGCGGAGGCGCAGACCGGTGAGAAAGAGGGACCGCACCTTCAACTATAGTGCTGATAATTATTGTACCAAGTACGACGAGACCACCGGTATATGTCCAGACGGAGATGAGTAAGTTGATATTTCGTCTTAAGAAAACCTTATTTTTTTCTTGTTGCCTTTAATTGTTTTATTTTGCTTTCGGACGAATTTAAAGAATTTGTCAATTATTGTAACGAAGGCAACGGTGACGGTGACGCGACGCGTTGCCTTCTAAGTACTCTTGCCACGGCCGTCACATCGATTTAAACGCTCGTTCATTTGTTCGCGACGTTCACAAAATCATCGATTTATCTGCTATTTTCTTTACTAAACGATTAAACATATCTATTATTGCGAATAATATTTTTTATTTTATTACGTTTTATTTGTCGCATTCGTAATGGCAGTGATAGTAATCATTAGACGTCTTTGAATGGTTTATGAATACCACTTACTATACTTTCACTATGTCTCACGAACAACCATTTCTTTTCAACTCTTTGAATAGTCGAATCCTAACGTACCCTGTGAAGATAAGGGGAATAGGAGAAATAGACAAAAGTAGAGTATTGCTATACTAAATGTGTTTTACGTCCACGAGGGAATAACACATTTTCTCTCGAATTCTTTCATGTCCCTCTTCTCCCACCATCTTTTTTTTCTCCGAATACTCTCCTATCCCTCCTTCCTCGAATGGTTTTGCCTTCTTTCTTTGTGTCGTTGACACGCGCGTGTACCGTTGTATGTAATATATATGTCTCTCTTCCTCTTTTAATTTATGACGTATATAGCATAACTCGTTAACGAGAGTAACTTTTGTAACGAAGCGCAGTTTGTCACTTTTTGTTCATATGGCGCGTTTCTTGTTTGACTGTTTTGAGATAGGTATAAGCCGAACGACGTTTAAATTGCAAGAATTTTTTCGTTTTCTTTCGTTTTTTATAGTATGGAGAGAGAAAGAGAGAGCATATGCATAATTTGTATTACCGAAGATAGAAAAATCACTTGTATATTTAGTAAACACATCCCTTTCAATTTTAAAGGCAAATTTATTATAATTTACCTTCAGAAAAAAGAAATAATCTTACTAAAAAGATTTTCGTTTGCAAGTAGTATAATATTTTATATTTATTTACTTATTATTACTCTCATGTAGGAGAAAGAAGAAAATAAGTCTTGATATCTTCGTTTCTGCAAAAGTACACAATATATTAATAATTCGAGGTTAGCGTCACAAACAAAAACTAAATAAAAAAATAAGCATTAGCATAGTATGTTGTATGACATAGAATCAACTGTACACTCCTATTATGCAATATTCTTCAATTATATTTTTAATGTTTATAAAAAAGCAACAAACATAACAAAGTAAGCATAAAATAATATATTAAAAAAATATTATTCCTCAATTATTATGTTATACGTCAATATATTTTCGATGTGTACGCATTTTACATCTTATAATTTATATATGTTATAGTACAATTATTATACAAACAATTTTATCATAAAATAGACATGTTATGTAATTTATTTTTATTAAATAAAAATGTATTGCACGAAACATAATCGCTGAACAATTGAATCACCGAATTACTTCTTAACACAATTTAGATTTTTGTCTCATGATTTTTAGTTTTTAGTTATATATATTAGTACGACATATTAGAATGATTTGCTATACATATCTTAGAGATGTGCAAATTTTTCTGTGCCGTTGGATTCTTTCAATACTTTAGAATTTGTCCCTATTCGAGTATATTCAGGCATTTTCAAATATTATAGTTCAGATAAATAATGCACATACAAATTTTTAATTTATACATACTAGATGGTAATGTTTTTGTACGTAATAATTTAACAACAGTGAACAACTATCGAAGAGTGCTGTGTAAGAACAAGAATACGTTAAGAAGCGAAAGAAAAAGAAAAGGGAGATAAGAGACAATTGATTTTACAAGTCAACTTTGCACTTCTCTCTAATTTACCTATCTTCAATGATGTACGCGAAGAAAATATGAATTCGAAAAAAAAAAATATTTTACGAGTACTTCGAATTATTTGCACTATATACTCATCCCCGTATAGGATGCTTATACAAAGTAGTCCTAATCCTAGAATTCTTTTACAATTAAACCCAAGTATTAATAGCTTACTTATTTCGGTTTCAGGTGTAATTGAAGATACTGACTCTGTTACCATCAGTAAGAGAAGTACAGTGAATTATAATAGCGCCTGAGATGGGGGTATCCTCTACTTTGCTTAGCTTTCCTTTTCATATAACTTTTGTTATTTTTCTTCTATCGTTCAAAAAAAAATATCATTGTGTATGTTCCAAGTTCACACCTGAAGATTTATTAAGAAATAAATAATATTAGTTATACACAAGTATACGAGTGAACAAAAAAATATCAATTAGTATAGAAAAAATAGTTATTAATTCATTTTTATTATTCATGTGATAAAATAGTAATAATTGTAATACTTTCAATTAAGAATCACTAATCATTATGTTATATTTTCAATACATATGGATATTAAACTTACAGTTATAGTTTTATCCGATAAAACTAGAAGGATACAAACATGCGGAAAGGGAAGTTGGAGAAAATGGAGGGGGTATCCTCACTAGGTGCCATTATTGCTACTTACTGTACGACTCACAGCATTCGTGTGCGTAACGAGGATTTGTAGTGTAGTATTCGTGGGAAAGCTTTTGCAGGAAGAAATATGTATAATAACATTAATTTAACTTCTAATTTGCCGAATATAACTCCATATAATTCTTCATCAAATTTATTTTCCTTCCATCTTTTTTTTCCTTTTTTTCTTTGCAAAAGTTTTATAAATTACTACGCGCGAATACTAGGGCTATATTTTACCTTTACGTACATCGATTAAAGTAAACTTTTTTATCACAGATATATAAATAACGAAAACAATGAAATCTAAAGAACTTGGCTGGCGATTATAGCTAAAATTTCAGTAGTTTCCTCTCAGTTGTAGATTCAGAAATAATAAAAGTAGATAAAAAATTCAAATATTATTTCTAGACTAACTACAATTTACAATTACAATTTTTTAATAGAGGTGAAATTAATATATTATGCAAAGTAAGTGAAGAATTATAAGAAAAATAGTTTTTGTTATAACATTAATAAACAATACAAAATGAAATTAAAGTTTTTATTAAGAGTCCTTATATTGTAAAATATAATATTTTATCAAGCTTTCAATAGTTTTTTTCTATATATATTCACAAAAAGTAATCTAACATTAAACTTATTCTGTTATGAGATTCAACAAATTTTGTGCTATATACAAATATTTTGTTATGCTATTGTGGTATATATGGATTATTTTATAGGTTAACCATTATAGACAAAATATTATTACTATTTATATATTTATTATATAATGTTGCAGTGTTTAGTATAAAACATTAAGCATTCAAGTCTTGAACTTATATTTTACGTAAAATTGCTGCTCATTTATAAGTTATTATTGTATTATATGTCTACATATTGAATTAGTACATTCATACTGAAATATTTAATATTTTCTAAATTTATTATATATATTTTTATTTATTATATATATACTAAATATATATTATTATATATATTTATTATATATATAATTTATTATATATATTCTTTTCTCTTATTTTGTAATCGTGTTATGTTATTTATATATATATACAATCATTCTCAAATGATCATATGGTTTCGAAAGTAACATTTTGCAAGAATAAATAAAATCTTTTGAACTGTGAATTGTAATTAATGTGTTAATATGACCAATGTCAAAAAATGTTATAAAATGGCAATTGAAAGTGACAATACTAAAATAGCAAAATATGTCTTTTGTAAGATTTGTATTAAATCTTATTATAATAATTTAATAACTGTAATTTATAAATTTCATAATTTTAAAGAGTATATAATCATTTATCTGAATCACTATATAAATACATCTGAAACATTATGGAAAAAAAATACATTATATCTGAACTACATCCACTTTGCATGATTTTATAGTCATAATAGAAAATTTATTTTTTAATATTGATATAATAATTAAAAAAAAATTACACTACATTATATATATTTTTACACTTGGAACATAAATATATTTACTACTTTGTGTTTTCAAATATCTTACATTATATCTATCTGTGTTTTAATGTTCTAATTATTTATTAAAATATAAATTTAAAATATGATAATACATTATAATATTATTTAAGTGAATTTTTTAGGTTATATTTTTATTTTTAGGTTTATAATTTTTTAGGTTTTATTATTAACAGAGACTTAATACTTCATAATATGGAGTATATATGCATGCACTGGTGATATAACAAATTAAGCCTGACGTTGAGATAAATCCATTGTGCATCTCTTATATAGAATATTTTATTATTTATATCTTATTATTATTTTTATACACATAAGAAAATTTCAATGTAATATTATTCTTTCAAGATATATTTATAGCATAATACGAATTTTAAATAATATGCAAGTTAATTATAATTTTAGGATCATGTGATGTTATCTTTCTTTGAATAATTTTATTACATAAGACAGTGTAACGTAATAGAATTGAACCTCACACAAATTATAAAATCAAATAAGCACATATAATACTTTTTGCATGATTGTTTAATTAATCATTAATGATTATTTTATAATTATTTTTTATATGTTATCTTTTATATATCTAAAAATACTTGAGAAAGTAAACACATTTTGACTGATCAATAATATCATGTTTAATTTCAATGATTGTGTTGGATAATTATTGTTATAATTATCACATATTTAATTTTGGGATGGTATAATATATTGGTTTTCTAAAAAGAATGTCAACTTTTACATTAATCATTATCACATCGAAATACCATGATCATATAAATGTTTGTAAAGATTATATTTAAGCTAATGCTTTCTTACATTAAAGTTTATCAGTGCATGTATATAAACAAATAATTTTTATGATATTAAAAGTAAAATTTTAATAGTAATTTAATTATAGCAATTTTATGTTTAATTATTAATATTATGCTTTTGAAACAATTATCATAATTATATTTATCTTTTAAATGTGCATGCATTATTTGAATTCATCCTTATTTATTTACATATATTTTCGTCGACTTTTTACACCAGATACAGTACTAATTCTCTTAAAGAGTAAATAATGTATACTTAATATATTTAATGTATGAGTATAGTATGTTATAATTGAATTATGAAAAGTATGAATGAGTGGGATTCATGGTAACATAGTGATTTTAAGTACTACACGCGAAATATGGAGATCTAGGTTCGATTCCTGGTCCATCATGCAGTCTATTTTTTCATACATATATATACAGCTATGATATTATTTCATTTTAAATGTAAAAATATTAATGCATGATCATATTAATTTTATAAAAATAGTAGATGTATATTGTTCATCTTGTTTATATATCTTCTGTTTGAAATAATATTCAGACATCAGAATGGAACAAGTTCTCACAAATTATTTTTTTGAACAGGTGCCCATTTTTACATCGTACTGCTGGCGATACTGAGAGACGGTACCATCTACGTTATTATAAAACATGCATGTGTGTTCATGATACGGACACACGTGGGTTTTGTGTTAAAAATGGACCTCACTGTGCTTTTGCACATGGCAATCATGATTTACGACCACCTGTGTATGATATCAAAGAAATACAGGCATTGGAAAATCCAGATACAGATCCTAATTCTTCGTCCAATGGACCAAACATTCTTGATAAGGAACGAAACTTGATGAATGAAGATCCAAAATGGCAGGACACGAATTATGTACTTAGTAATTATAAAACAGAACCGTGTAAACGACCTCCAAGACTTTGTCGTCAAGGTTATGCTTGTCCACAATACCATAACAGTAAAGATAAAAGACGTAGTCCACGAAAATATAAATATAGGTAAATTAAGTTTTTTTTATTCTACTTTCAATATCATTAAAATAATTTTAATATTATTATTATTGTTTTCCTAGATCAACACCATGTCCAAATGTAAAACATGGAGAAGAATGGGGTGAACCAGGAAACTGTGAACAAGGAGATGCCTGCACATATTGTCATACCCGTACAGAACAACAATTCCATCCTGAAATTTACAAATCAACTAAATGCAATGATGTACAGCAGGCTGGTTATTGTCCACGTGGAGTCTTCTGTGCATTTGCGCATGTTGACCGTGAGTGTACTCTCATCAATCGTACGTAAAACAATTGTTATCTATTTCAGCAGGCTTAGAATATTTTGCAAATAATTTTTTTATCTAAAATTGTATCTAAAACTGAACTTATGTAATTCAAGTTCCAAGTACATTATTCTCATTGTATATATAACTTAATTTTGCGTAACAGATTTAAATTGAATTTAATATTTTACGACGATATATGTACACTCTGCTCCATTCTTATGTTATGTAAAAATTACTTTTGGCATTTTACAAAAGTGGAATTTAATTTCTTGAAAATAATAAACTTTATCATTAAAATTGCTTCTCAAAATTGATAAATTGGGACGTTGGTATGGTGTGCTGATGGAGCAGTATTGCCAACAGAAGAAATGAGTCTGGCGAGGGACATGGCGGTACCCATAGATTGCGGCACAAATTTAGCAGATATACTCAATAATGCTTTACCACCTGATAAGCGCAGTCATGACAAGGACAAACCTCTTAGTGATAGCAGTGTAAGTTTTTAATTCTTGTGTAAATTTGCAATAAAAATTTACTTAATAATAAAATATAATTATATACATATAACAAATGAATTGATCAATCATTTATCTAATTTTGAATTTATCAACTGATAAAATTTCAGAACGGAAGTGGTGAAGTATCTGAATCTGCGAGTACTAGTAGTCTTGGTAGTAATAGTTCACATAGTAAAGCTCCTGGTGCTCAACTTCATAATTCCAATTCTAACAATGCTGTGAATGTTTCTGCCCAACAGAAACTTACTAGTATACTTTACAATCCTAGTTCTCTTTTACAAGCTGTAAGTTTGTTCTTTATTTGTATTTAATTAATGTTCTGGTTTTTAAAGTTGCTCTATATCAATGTAATATTTTTAATAGGGTGAAATAAGAAAACAAATGGTGGCTATAGACAGTGATCCATTATTAACAAAGGCTGAAAAGGCTCAACAAAAGCAAAGTTTGTTTATCACATATAATTTAAATGGAACCTTAGGAAGTCATTCATTGACAACAACTGTATCACCATTATCCAATTCATTTTATCCAAACGACACTGTTGAATCTGTAGTAGGTGTGTGCTAATTTATTATTAATTTAATATTATTAAAATATTAGCTTTTTGTGTTTGATATATATATATATATATATATATATATATATATCATTTGACATATATATATATATTGCTCAGCTAATAATGTATTATTTTTTCTTTTTGTAGGAAATGCATTAGATGAATTACATTTAGATGATCCACTAAATTTAGTAGAATCAATTCATAGGGATACTAATTCACCAATTAGTAATTCTATATCAGCGGGTTTAGCAAGTTCAGGATTACTTGGTAGTTCAGCTCCAGTAAATATTCCTGGGATGACAGAACGATCTGTTTTGACAAATTTTTCTCCATCTACTTCAAGTCCCCTTCAGCAATTACAATCAGCCGGTTTCCTTACTGGACACAGATTCTCACATCAAGATTCTATAGAATCGGTAAGCATATATTACTAGTTAAAAACAACAATAAGATTTTTGGCAACTTTTTTTAATAATTTATGTTTTGGATTTTCAGACAATGCCATTTATGAATCAAGTTTCAGACCCATTTAACAATCATATTTCTCAGCTTAGTAGTTCAGCTTCTAAGCTTAGTGGATTTAATAGTAGCCTATTTGACTTTGCAAGCCAAGGAATGTCACCATCTCGTACACAACCTCTCCCAGCGTCTCCACTGGTCAGTGCATTCTCCATCAGTCCAAGTAACACAGGATCTTTATCTGAGGTTAGAGTTTTTATAGCTATCACATATTTTGTTATTTTTTAAAAAGAAATTTGAAAGAATTATTAATCTTCGATAATTTATCATAGGTGCAGAGACTCAGAGAAGAATTGACTTCAAGTCGTGCTCAGTTAGCAACGTGGGATGAACGAATCAATCAAGCTAGGGCCGCTTGTGCAGCATGGCAATTAGAAAGTGAAGAAGCTAAAAGAAAAGCAAGTATTGCTGAACAACAAAGAGATGAGGTGAATAAAAATGTATACAATTTTTATTATATTTGTTATCATTGATGATTTAGAGTATATATGATGTCTCACATGAGTATTCGTATCAAATTTCTTTTCTCTTCCTTAGTAATAATATATTACAAGTGAAATATATAGAATATTCCACATGTACGATTTATCAGTATCTGAATCTCTCCTATATATATTATTATTATTATTATTATCATCATCATCATCATCATCATCATCATTATTATTATTATTATTATTATCATCATCATCATCCTTATCATTATCATTATTATTATTATTATTATTATTATTATTATTATTATTATTATTATTATTATTATTATTATTATTATTATTATTATTATTATTATTATTATTATTATTATTATTATTATTATTATTATTATTATTATTATTATTATTATTATTATTATTATTATTATTATTATTATTATTATTATTATTATTATTATTATTATTATTATTATTATTATTATTATTATTATTATTATTATTATTATTATTATTATTATTATTATTATTATTATTATTATCATCATCATCATCATTATTATCTTTTTTTAAATCCTATAGTGTTGTAGTAAGATTTATGTATAATATTATAAAATATATTATAAAAGAAAGCAAAACAATAAATTTAGTTATTCTTATCATTTTTAGGCTTTATTACAAGTAAAAGCACTACGTGTTGAAAATGAAGCAGCTAGTGGTGGTCCATATTTGCATACGTTAAGAAGGACAAGTGAACTCAGATCACTTTCAATTGCAACATTAAAGTCAATTCAATCGCAACTTCGTTCGGATCTTGAAGAAATAGAAAAGGTAAAACAAAATTGTCATTCTGCCTTGAATAGCTGGTACATAGGAAATTTTTTAAGTCAGTATTAATATTGATATTATCAAAATGTATATAAAATTGTATATATATCATTATTTTATACATAAAAGATCTAATATATAATATTGTGGAAGAAATGTTAATATTTTTAAGCCGTCTCTAATGATTAATTACCAAATTATTTTTACAAAAGTATCCATATGTATGTATGTATTATTTAATGAAACAATGTAGGTACCTCAGTTGTTGACATTCCAGGTGCTGTACAGAGAAACGGCAGCAAAATGTATGGTTTGTGAAGAACAAAATCGCACTGTCACTCTCTCGCCCTGTAATCACTACGTGGTCTGCTCGACGTGCGCTCCAAATCAGCGTGAGTGCCCGTATTGCCAGACTCCGGTTGTCTCTACAAGTTAGGTCCGAAATTTTCATTTGAATTCTATTGTTAATATTCACACTTTTTGCTTTTAAAAGATATTTCTTCAAAATACCTTAATAGTATATCAAAATTTAATACTCCAATATCATGAATATGAATACAATGCAAAAGCAAATATATGCTTTACACTGTTAATAATAACATGAAAACTATAATATCACAGTAATAATTGACACAACGTAAATAGTTTTTTATCTTACCAAAGTACGTTGATATTGCATGCACAAAATGTTCCATGTACAATATATGCATGAGAACTGTAGTTACATGATATATTTTTTAAAGTATAACATTAACATTATACTTTTCTTTTAATATTACACCTTCTTTAAAAGATATAGAAATTTTTTCATTCAGGAGACAGTCCAATATATATTATACTAGCAGTGTGCTAGATGTAGTTGAGATATGTAACACAAGTATATGTAATAGTTACAGAACATTTAATATTGAAATATTGTAATCACGATAATGGACAAAGATTTGGGACCCTAAAAATATATATTTGTTTAAAAAAATAATATAAATAAGCGCAACAAATATATCTCATTTAGGATATCAATGAAAGAATTCTTTTCTTAATGCTGAGCTGTTATACGTATGTCGTACAAAATAATACTTCTATTGTATATTAAAATATGTATTTAGGGTTTTTCAATTGACCTGTACTGATTATAATATTACAAGTATTATCAAATTTTATATTTTTGGTTGAGGAAATATCGATGATAAATGTTATATTAGAGTCATGTAATACGTAGATTTTTACATATAGTAAATAATACAATTTCTTACAAGAATAAAAAAAATGTAAAAACGGGGGTTTAAATATTCATCTAAAAAAGTACAAGTTATAAATGTTTTGCTTTATTAAATATGTGAATATTCTTATTTAAAACGGTATAATAACCATTATTTTCTTTATTATTTTTGTCTTCATATAATTTATATACAATAAAAAATTACATTTTATGAAGAAATTTTCTATTTTGGGTACATTAAAAAATAATCTAATTTTGTATGAATACGCCTTTTTCATTTAATTATGATAAAATATAACATGTTATGTTTTATGCTTTCTCTACGAAAAACAATATTTAAATAGATATATTTAACGTAATAGTAGTGCGCTCATTTCGAAGATTGTTATTACATTATTAGTATCAGGTAGATATAAAAATAATTATCTTCAATAATGATTACACTACAAATATTCATTGAACTCAATTTTGTGTTATACATTTTACATTCTAGCTATAAGAATATTAGGATAATACTTAGGATTTTCCAATTTAATCAAAAATAATTAATATTTATAATAGAGAGAGAACAAATAAATTGTGACGTACGTGTGACAGCTTATTGGCATGACGTTAATAAGCATGCCAGCTAGTTTCTCTATATAGGACGTGTAATGCACGTCTACTTACCGGCTCTATGAATTATTTCATTTTTAACGATCCAGTTGTTAATCCTCATGAAAAATAACTATACATTCATGATGAAAAATAAATTTTGCCTAAGATATATAAATGACTAGAGTAGATAGGATGACATTATAAAATTTTTTCTTCGTAGACATGAAATGTTGTAATAATCAATTTTAAAGACTATTATTATTTAAAGATTACAAGATTATTATAAAATAATTTTAAATGTATAATATCAATACTAAAAATTGCACGTTTAAAAGAATTTTTTTCTTTTTATTCACAGCTCTGATTTTTATTTTTTATAGTCATTAATTATTCCTTCACTGCAAATCAGTACTTTGATATTATTATATACTGTTATTAATTAAAATTGAAAAGGGTATTATAATGATTTTACTTAATTATTTAATTATTTAACTTTCATAATCAAATAAATTGTTGTTTCTTTTCTTCCATTACATTCATAGTTTAGTATCGAAAAGTGAGGCCAAAAAGAAATAAATGTTTTTATTAGATACGTTTTTATTGCAGATTATTGATATTCAGATATTATAGGTGTTATTAAAAATACACGATTTTCTTCTATGGTATAAACGGTCTAAAAGTAGTATTTAAAGATTAGTAAAAAAAAAAATCGAATATTTTTTTATTAAGAATCGCATTTATATGGGATATTTAAAAATGACAAAAAAAAATTACTTAAAAATATAATATTTTTTCTATAGTGGCTAATGTTTAGTTCTTTTTGGACCGTATATACCATGACATCATTTGTAAAATACCATTTGCGATTCAATCAATTTAGCACTATAATAATGCATTTTTATTGCGTTTACCCAGTGCATTCTTTATAAGTACAATAGTTTCAAAATGTAAAAAGTTATAATTCATATATTTATAATGTAAAGATTTGGATTTTTTAAAATCAATATTAGCATTATTAATGTTATGTAATTGCATATACATGTGAAATATACGCATAATTGTTAACTTAGAATAAATATTGAAGAACAGACAAATTATTCATAGATTACTTATAAAGAATGCTAATTGTCAGCTTTTCGAGATCAGTTTTTTTTTTCAAGGTTTTTATGTTTAAGATATTACATCATTTACATGCAAAATATTTAAAAAATTTGCAGCATTACAAAAATATATAACAAATATAAATATAATACTTTATTTTGCATTTTATAAGGAAAATTACGGTCGCGTCAAGTTGAAAATTCTAGGAAAATTATTCCTGAATACATTTATGAATATAATAAACAATTACTATATACTATTTTACTTATAACAAATAATAGATAAAATATAATTAATAAAAGCATAAATTATATTGATGAAAACAACAAATTTAGCTACAAAATAGGATAATAGGAAAGTAACAAAATGAATGAATAACTGATATTGTGTATTAAGAAAAACAGTTGAATATTTATATACTACTGTCCCATTTGTTGGTTTCAATAATCTTCAATTTTTCTTGTCTTGTATATATCAGAATACTATAAAAAAACCACCAATAATATCAGAAAATGCAGTTAAATTATATAATTTACAATATTCTGATAATTTGTAATTTTTGTATTTCACATCTTACGTAATATAATAACATAATTTTTATGATATAGAAATATATATACTCTTTGTACTCAAGAGTTGCATTTTTCTTTTATTTTTATTTTTATTTTTATTTTTATTTCTATTTCTTTTCATATACATAGATACAAAATATTTGCAAATTATATTGTAATTTCTATTATATTTATCTATCATAGTAATTCTTACTGTTAAAAATATAATATCTATTTAATGCTGATTTATTTTCTAAGCTTTATATACGCTAAAAATATGCGTATGTGACACAATAAATAGCATTTCATGAACAATCTATTTTCACGTATGTGTGATGTAAAAATACAATGCGCAATTAATCCATTCTTCAAATTTTCAGCTGCATTTAAACTTTGGAATATGTCATTTTTGATAAAATATATAAATTACTATCTTTATACATTTCTTATATATTGGACAAAAAACCAACAATAGGGCAGACAAAATTAAACAATATATTTTTGACAAAATACAATAATGCAAATGCAAACGTTACATACTCTGTTTTGTGCGAATGATTCTTCTACTGTCCTAAGAAATATTGGAATAAAACCATATTGTGATATTTATTTATGAACTAGTTGGACATTTATAAATTGCCTGTTATTTCATGTGCAAAACATGTATAATAGAAAGCAGATTGTTTTTTAATATAGAGGAAGAATTATCTGCACACTCCAGGTAAAAAGTACATAATCATTAGAATATTGTATAATAATAAATTCTGTAAAATAAGTAGTATGGAATACTTAAAAAAGAAATTTCATGATCAAATTTACCGAATTTATGTTATGTAAAACTAAAAATTACTTGCTATAAATTTGTAGCATTTTTATTTTCTTGTAATTTTAACATTAAATTATCATGTTATCTATCATGTAACAATATTAATCTGAGATTAGGTATATTTATTTGCAAATTCATTGTGTCCAATGTTTATACAATTATTGAATATTTATTTTATAATGAATCAGACAGCAACACATTCATGATTCAATGTAAAATGTTTTTTATTATGTTTACTGTGTTATGTGTATATGAAAATTTATATTCCTGTCTATCGAAATATCATAAAACTGCTTAGGTGGGGAATGATAATATTTGTCATTTTTACGTTTTTCTTAAAATATAAAGAAGTTGTATGTATTAAATATAATTCATGTCGATAGATATTTATACATTTAATATCTAAGCATTTTTTCTGTGAAATACGAGGTAACAAATGGCTGTATTACTGTGATTATATAACAATCCTTTGCTTGCAATTAAACTCATTCATTCAGTATGTTGATATTTGTGCAAAATTCAGTGCAGTATCATGATATATAAACAGACAATTTTCTAATGTTATATATACCAATTTAATTATATAATAATGTGTATTTTGTAATTACTTTCAAATTATATCTAAAATATATTTCTGTAGGACATTCCTTTAGAAATTGGTAACATTAACATTAATGATAGTATAAAATAGTTATACCATTTTTTTATTTTAATACAAAAATAATTTGAATTTATGTAACTTTTCTTTTTTATTCATTTATATGACATTTTTATGTATAAATTTTAATTAAACGACATAATAATAAATTAATTTTATATCGCTTTAATAAATTTTAAAAAGCTAATAAAAATGATCTTAATAGCAACAATATTCTATTATTATATATCTTAATTTATGTAAATGTGTGCTGCTATTAGTTTTATTTGATTTCGATGTTAATTTTTAGTTTGTTTCCAAAGCATCACAGTCATTTGCATCCTCATATTTTCTACAATACAATTGGTGTTTAGTAACAATTAGTAAATTACAAATTAAAAATTCTTATTGAAATTTTAATTATAATACAATATACTTTTTTGGTAATAGATCTGAATAAAATAAGCAAATAAGCAAATAAAATATTAATACCATGCACGAAAAAATAAACTGTAAACAGTGCCATTATATGTGAGCAGGTTTTTGAAAGTAATAATAAAGTTACATTTTGCGTGAAATCTGTTAATATTTTTAATTTCTAGAGTTAATTCTGCATCTCTAAATATTAATAAGAATGTTATCTTTTTATTATTACTTATTTTTATGGAATATATAGTATAACATATAATATAGTATAGTATAATATAATATAATATAGTATATATAATCAATCAAATTTCCTCTAATTTTAGAAATGCGGAATTACATAGAAATACCCATTAAAATATTTTACTATTCTTACGATCTTATAACAAGATGGTCTTCCGGTACAATAATGTTTGTGTAACCTAATGTTCAACAGAGCTATTTGAAAACACACTAAAGAAAATATTTATAAATTATAATCCTAAGCTTAACATATACGTTGTTTTCTGCAAGTGCTATGTCAAGTTCAAACATATTCAAGAGACAGAGAAAATATATTCATATTCTGTATTTTATAACATTTAAAGCATTGTGTACTATTCATTATAATAAATTATAATATATATTTTATTCATGTACAACATGAAACGTTGTACGAATGAATGTGATGCTGTTTTTAGAGTTGATATAGCTTCGTTTTGTCTTCTTGTGATTTGTATTCTTATTGAAATTATAAAGATGATTCCAAAAATTTGCTAAATAATTATACTTATATTAAAAAGTAGAGCTATATAGAATGCAGTTAAATAATAAAAATATTAAGCTTGTAGAAGTTTCTTGACTTAAAAAGTTTACATTTCAAATAAAATAATATATTTAGTCATTTTTGTATAACACAGAGTAATATTGACTTCCAAATATCTTTACATAGTTCTTTAATTAATAAGTATTTTCTATTCGATTGAAAATAATAACGTTTATTATTTGTAAGCTAAAAATATAATTTTTTATGTATGAATTAACTGATGAAATGACTAACACATACACTTCGCTCATGTAATCAATTTTTTCAATTTACAGAATGGTTAACATTTCTATCTATCAATTCTATTTTTCTAACCCGAAATTTATGATACATTCTTGTGTAGTTGCTCCAAAAATAAGAAGTTTTTCAATATGCATATAAATGCATATTAAATTATTACTCATTTATATGCATATAAATACTTATTAAATTAATGATTTTTCATGCTTTTGTACTCCATGTACAACAGAGACGTTCAAAATTGGTACGTAAGGTCCGTTACCCTTATCCCCATTCTTTTTTATTTCTCTAAACAAATTCTTGCTTTCATCATACCAGTACTTTCCTCAGTTTGTTTACTATTATTACATTATAATAATCACAATCTTACTGTTTAATCTAGATTGTGAATTATAATATTTGAAGATGCCAAAAAAGTAAACATATTTAAACAGGGATAATCAATAAGCAGTAATAAGAGAATTATTTCTTCTTCAATCAAAAATTTGCACGTCTCTGATGTAGAATATTGCTTAAATTCATGTAAATATTATTAATGCAGTATATAAACTATAAACTACTATACTAGAAAATAATAACGAATAATGATCACATAAATATTTTTAAATCCAAATAATTGAAAGAACAATAGTATAGGAAAAGTTAACAAATTTTTTAAGTGGTTACTTCTGGTAGAGATATTCATAGATGCGCATTTTATATGACTGTTATTCATTCTAAAACTCATATGATCTACTTTTTGTATCATTCGGATTTTATACGTTTCTAAAAAAGTTTCACTACGAAGTAACTTCATACGTATAATGTACAGCCATGACTATTGATAATGTACCAATGGATTTTACATCAATAGGAAAAGATTTCCCTTCCATTAATCTTACTATATAGAATAAAATATGATTGTTTTTGAAAAATATTCATATGTATTTAAAATATATAAATGAAACGAAAAAATAAAATCTTGGTGAACAAATAAAAATAGTAGCTCAAATTATAGTTGTCTAAAAATAGAACAAAGAACTACACATAGTTCTCAATTCACATAAATATTGATTTTTTACTACATATGATCATTACTAGGATAACAAATTGAAAACTATGCGTTAATGAGCAATCAAAACATCAGGTAATACTTACTTAAACATTTATTCGATATGTACTCATATATGTAAAAATAATTGATACAATTATACTTTCTGTATATACATTAAAACATTTGAGTAATAATATACATAATAAGATAGAAGGAATGGGAATCTTTTATTACAGTGAAATTCAGTAGTTTAATAACTGCGATAATGTACACAACTCGCTATTATAATCTCATGAAATAATCTACCCACAAAATGGGTGTGACTAATAATGTGTAGATGATCAATTTTAAAAATCTAAATTTCCAGAATAATACTGTCATGGATGTTAATAAAATAATAGAATTGAAACTTTAGAGATTGTCATAATGCAATTGGAAATTTGATCTTTAAAAAACTGTATATTACTTACATTATATTTATGATTCCATACGCTTTATGTCATGATTACAAATGATTAATAATCTTATTAAATTCTATGGACCTTTTTTATTCAGTTGAATTATTTTCTTTACGGTTTAAAATTGCCACACATTTGTACACGTGAAATTTATACTAATTGCAAGTAAAGCCTATCGTAATTCGTTATTGCTTATTTTTTATTGTGTTGCTGTAACATAAAATTCATGTTTACACACTGAAAATATATAATATACAATGGATTTTTATATATGTGTACAATAAAATAGAAGTAGGAATTAAAAATAAATAATGTTATTAGACTTTCCTGCACGAGTCATCGTGCATGGTTCTGTATTTTACCAATTTATTTAAGAGTTTTTTTACATTGGATCAAAAAAAATAAATGTTATTAATAAATTTAGTGCAAGTATTTTGTATAATAGTATGTTTACTTAAAATTAATTTCATTTTTCGAATTCAAAACCATTCAATATTGATTTTCGTTAGCATTATTTAACCATATATAAGCTTGTCTGCATTTATGTATTAGATATATAATATATTACAACAAATTATTATTACAAAGATTGCTTCTATAATGTTTGCTATATCAGCAGATTTGAAGACACACAAATAATCTTTTTTAAATCTTCTAAATGTTTATATTATTAAACCTTAATAATTGTTTCATTTTCTACTTATTGTTTCTAAATAAAAGTGTTTATTAGAAAGAACTTTCTAATAAAGGTGTAGGTTACTAATTATTATTTCAATAAAAATTGATTAAACAACATAAACATATTTATGTATACATAAGTCTATTAAAAAATTACATGGATTACATAGTGTCATGACTATAAAAGTGATGCAATTTGAAAATATTAGTTTTCTTTTTTTTTTCTAAAATATAATAACATTTATAAATTTTATTATAATTTTAAATTATTAATTAGTCTTATTTCTAGAATTTTAATACTTTTGCAAACAGTGATGCTTAAATGATCTACTAAAAGTATATTATGTATATTTCATATGGATATAATAAAAATGAAAGCTGTAACGTTTTTATAGAAGAACGCGTTCGATATTACTACATTCCAAATATTAATTTTTCACTCGTAAAGTACAAAAGCATAAATGCGCTTTACAGCGATCAGAATATTAAAAGATCAAACCGTACTACAAACTAGTAATGTAATTTACGAAAGTGCGTAACTATTGAAATAATTTAATGTTTTATTATATAACAAAATTACTGCACATAAATGCAGCAAGATTCATTCATTATTACTGATAATTGTAGTACATTCTAATAAATGTCAGTACAAATTCAATAATAAAGATAAAAAACATCATTTGAGTAAATAAAATACTAATAATTCGTATTTTTGGCAATACAAAAGTTAATAAATATTAAAATAGTATAGTAGTTATATGTAACTAATAAATAAATTTCGTTCTAATATTTTTTTGATGACTAAAAATTTATATAAAAATAATAATTATTATTATTATTATAATGGTGAAAAATATAAATACCAATAATATTGATATCGATAATAATTATCTTATGGCATACGTGTAATTTGTAGGACGATTTTCATCATTGCTTCTTATGCTATTTTTAGGTAATGTATTATAAACATTGTAAATCAATAAATTGAATGAATTCAAGTAAAGTTATATCTATATTTTTTTCATCGTCATAAAAATAAATAAATTACTTTAATATCTAATAAACAAGTTATTGAATTCCATTACTTTTACCAAATGCCAGGAGATTGGAATCGAGAAATTGTTCAGAATTTTATTTGATTAAGAATATAGTATTTTGGTTTGGTTCATTTTATTTGTAAATTTAATAACTACTGCCACACCGATAATTAGCAATAATGTCCTTTTTATATTTTGGTACAGAACCTATTTTTAATAGCAAGGGACTTATTAAGCAGCTCCCCTGTTTATTTGGTTTTGGAAAATCCTGAAGTTCGGGTTAACATAAAAATGAGCTCAAGTGATAGTGATGTATGGATTAAAAGCCTATACATCACTACATATACTTTCTAGCAAATAAAAATGTGAAAATAAAATATATTTTTGTTTCATTAAATTTTTAAAGTATATGTATATATCTTTGAATACATGCTTGTGTCATAACAAGACATGAAAAATCACAACCACCTAGTAATTATTTCATAAAGAATCTAGCAATCGTCTATCTAATGACGATTTGAAATATGATACTTCTAACGAATGATATTGTTTACAATATACATCAAAGTCTTCGATTTTATTTAAAGGTATTGTTTGATATTTCGATGGTTCCTCTTTAGCAGGTTTATATCCTTCCAAATTAAGAATAGTTACTGACATTAATATAGTACAAATTATTTTGATATTAATACATTATGATAAAATATATTATAATTTATAATTCTATATGACTTTTCCAATATACTTTTAGATAAATTATAAATGCTCCTAAACAAACTTTATCCGCAGAAATAGTTCGCACAGGATCAATTACAATAGCAACAAATGGTTTTTGAAAATTTTAACTAAGCATTTGTGTAGATACATCAATATCAGACAACCCACATCCATAACCTGGATGACTATGATACTAGCCAATAGCATCCTCTTGTTTGCCGACCTATACGGATATTTTAATATGTTAATAAAAACAAAAAAATTATGTTCTCTTGATTTCAACTGTTTTGCAGTTTCTATATATGCAGTTATATATTCATATGCTTGAGCTTGTGCATTAACCTTTATTTCTGTCTCTTCAACAGATAATGCAAAAGAATCCATAACAATCATTGTATTTGCTGTTACTTTTTCAAGCAAAAGACCCATTACCTTTAACGTTCCACCAGAATGTGTATGAATTACCATTTTTAATAATGCTAATGCTAAGATTTTAATATCTTTTAAAAAATGAGGACTATATCGAGAAAATCCAATACATTAGTAAAATTAAATATGATTTTTACTTATTATGAACTTCTAAAGAATGATGTTAAACTTGTACAAATGATTATACATTTATATTAAACATATTCTTTTTCCCATGGCTTAGCTGCCAATATATCTTGTTCTTTCCTATCATATCTGTATATTTCATCGACTATACTGATTTTAACATTATTTAACATCTCAAGTTTTCTGAGCAATAATACTTTGATCATTGGATATACTAGACATTTTTTTACTTCCTCAAAGCTATAAACTATCAAAAATTAAAATTAATTAATTAAATTATTTTTCACGATCCCTTAAAAAATATAATTGATTTTATATTTAATCGAATCTATCACATATTACATTAAATATTAAATATTTGCAATAATACGATTATAATTAAAATTATAAAATAAATAAATAAATAAATATATATATATATATATATATATATATATATATATTACATATTATATATGTATGTATATATACATACTTATATATATAATTATTATTTAAATATATATAAATTTTGACAAATTTACGCAGATATCAAGTTTATTATATATTATTATAAATTTGCATAACGTTTGTCCTTCTTAAGTATAATCATAAACAATCACTTTTAAAACAAATTCATAGATATATCTAACACGAATCGATGCATTATAAGTTTTTAATAATAATATGAAATTATTTTCTTACTCCAATTTAAGTTATTTTCTTAAAATTGTTAATAAAACATTTAATAATCAGAAGATTGTTAAACTAAATCGCTGTACCTGAAATATGAGTATTTCTATTGACATCTGTTGTTTTTATCTAGACTCATATTTGAATACTTCTTTAGTATGCATAAAAGTTATTGACAATGATAATTATAAATTTTACGAATATCTAGAAATCTATATAAATATTATTGTTTAATTATTTTTAATTTTCTAAAAATAACCGATTAGTTTAATATTAAAAATGAAACCAAAACGTAGATTCAATTCAACTATAATAAAATTAAAACATGAACTTATTTATTATTTATATTATGAACTGTTTTTTAAATGATTGTTTAACATACATATTATTGTATATCTAATCACTTAAATTAAATTGTTTTTCTGTTCGTATTTTGATGTTCATTATATTTAAATTAAAAAAATTTCAAGAAAACTAAATAGGAAAAAAGGAAAAGTAAATGTATTGATAATTAAACCTAGTCCTATTTACAATATTTTATACATCAAATTTACTATATGGAAATCTTTTAAAATGACATCAATTTAGAGCTAAACAACTAGATTGGTTTACTTGTCAAACTTTCACGTGCTACTCTTTCATTTATACGAATTTTGTGTTCACACGATCTTCATCATATATGTATAATAATGGCATATTAAATCTTTTCATTTGTATTTTCATACACGTACAAAAATAGTAACATTAAGTAAGTAGTTAAGTATATGTGTTTGAATCTTCTATTGAAGTTAAAAGTTAATTTAATTATTATACAACGTAAAAGATAAAAAAAATATTGTAAATCGTATAATTTTTGATGGTTAAAACTTGCTGCATCCTTGGATGCCTATTGGTAATAAAAGTCCCCTCGCATTATTTTCCAGGAAATTCGAACATGTTTATAACTTGAAAAATTGCTTTACCATCGCTCAAAAGAAATATATTAAACGATGATGAATTAAAAGAAATGACAATATGTTGCATTTTAGACTTTGATTATGTTACAATAGATTATAAATATAGAAAACTTAGGCCAGATATTATGCCAAGTATGAAATTAATACCTATTTATAATATTAATCTTTAAAGAATATTAATCTTTTAAGAGAACAAAAAGTCAAAAATATTATGGTAATTTATTTCTGTTTAACTTATTATTACTTTATATATATTTTTGTAATTTTATTATATTATTTTGCTAAGAATTTCAGCATAGTCAGGAAATCGAAATTTTGAAGGACGATGGAAACTAGAATGTGAAATCATCGTTATTAATCTTCGAGAATTAAATTTATCAAATGAAATAATAGAATTTAGACCTAAATCGACAAGTTTATACGACATAATCTATAAACTAAGAAAAAACAAAACACGCTGTTGAAGTGAATGTCATTGAGATGGAAGTTAAAGCAAATTGACAAAAAAAATATATACAACATAAAAACACCCAGTCTTTGATGTCCAAATTACCGTATACACAAAAGCAATTTAGACAACTTACATTACGTGTTATTCGATATAAACCAAAGATTTTAAAAATGTAGTAACAGGAAAGTAAAACCTTTAGCTACTAATGTTAATATTTCGATGCAAAAAGAAACAAAAGAATGAGTATATAACATTTAAAATGATTTTTTATATATTGCTGGATAATAAATTATACGTTGTTGAAATTACAATGTAAATAATTTGGAATTTGATACTAACTACAGGAATGAACTACAAAAAATGTTAGTGTTTGGATGTTGACGAAAGTAATGACATTACTAATGAACACATTGCGCAATATTTAAATTAAAAAATAGGAGAACGATTGAACGTTTATAAATAATAAATTCGAACAATTATAAGTAAATAATCAATATTTTTATTGATAATAGAACTGTATATAATAAAGAAAAATGTTTTATTATACGATTAGTGATATTTTTACCAAAATAGCGACAGAAATTGCGTGTCAGGTATTCAACAAATTGTTAGAAAAAAACATTTGACTGAATATGAAAATACTAGATGTTTTGTCAGCCATTTGCAAGTTTACGTCTGTTCAAATGAACAAAGTACATAAACTTCCCAGGTCACACCACGTGGAGGTTGCTGCAAAGGTGACCCACCCCCGGAGTGGGGTTGGGCCCGGGCCCAATTTGAATCAATTACAAAAACATACATGTGACCAATTCTGTTTGTAGGATCGTCGTATATTAGATTCCAACCAACTCGCGCTAAAATCGTGACTTATACGAAGAACATACAACCAGAATGTTCTTTTTTTATTTATCCGGAAAAGGGGATGGGTGATCCGAATCGTCACCGATCCCCCGACAGGCATTGTATATAAGCATGATGATCCGTTTTCCTCCAACTGAATCCTCGAAGATCATGCAGCATGCTTTCCAACTGGCACCTTGTTTCTTCTTTGATGCTAAAAAACCTGAAAATTCGAATACGAAAAATCCTCTCGAAAGGATATACATAACGAGCCACTGACAATGATTTTTATCATGCAATAATAAAAGTTATTACCTTTCATTAGGTTATAGAAAAAAGCACCAGATTAGATACACCTCCTATAGAAACAATACGATTCGCCAAGGTTAGGAAAAATAGTGTGAAATGGTGTAGAACTTAATTATTCTACCTCTCATTCCACGTGCCAGTTTTGCATCGGACGCCAAAACAGAGAATACATGTTTTCTATGTTTCCATTCCTCCGCAATGACCAAAGATCCCTAGTGGGTGCATATCTCGCATACATCTACCCTGCCTACGCCCGGCTTAAAAGAAGCCGTATTAAAAAGGCGGTCAGGAAATAATTGCGGGATTAAACCGCGTAGATGTTGTGGAGATATGGTCACGCAACGCGGAAACAAAAGACAATGTAAGCCGGAAATAACCTCCTGGTAGGCCACCCATCGGAGAGATCACCATCGGCTAGAATCGTTCTTTGGTTAGCGTTGTTGACGAGACAGAAGAAAAGGAAAAGAAAAAGATAGGATATGCGACCATATTATAACGATAGGCTAGTGAAACTGAGCTGGCACTTACCTCGATACTCGGGATTATCAGCGTCTCGTTATGATCCGTACTCGAAGTCCAGCCTGAAACGGGATAACTCTATAAAATAAAAAAGTATTATCAAAAATCTACGAAGAATTAAAAGTGTTCTTAATGATTTGGAATGAAAATACTCGCGAGCAGCCATTACAACTGCATCTGCCACCCGTTCAAGCTGAACTGAATTGCTATTTCGTTCCAATGATCTCGATGTTTTGAGCAGTGTTGCCAATATAGTAATAACACTCAAATTCTCTAAGCTGATTGGTTAATTTTCACTCGTTTCATTTATCTAGTACCACTCTCGATATCTATAAGAAACTAAAACGCCATTTCGTTTATATTTCTCATCAAATATATCATATTATTAACAAATTTTTATATAATTTTATATTATTTTATATATTAAAATTAACAAAAAAATACAATAAAATAAATTATTATATTTGTTTTGTTAAAATTTAAGAAATAATTTTTTGCGGTTCTTATATAATTCATTATTATTTTCCAAACGCCGTTATTTTTTGTCCTTATAATATTAATGTTACATATTTAATATTTGTGACTACTAATATTAAAATATTTTCTTCCAATCTCAAAAGCAATTTTTACTGTGAATATTACTTTAAGTAAAGAGTCCAGAATGAGCGTAACTTTCTTAATTTTTCATTATTACAAAATAAGAGAAACAATATCCACTTTTTTATGTAAGGAAGTCTATAAAGAAATTTTCTTTTCTGTTAATTATACATTGTTTATTATTCACATAAAATAAACATTATTTGTTGAAAGGCATTTTCATGTTTGTCTGCTATTTTTAAGGGGAAATAATAAAATAAACTTATAGATTTTGAACAACCAATAGCAAGACAATACGGATTTTCTAAAAAAATATTCTTAAATTTGCGAAAGTTTTACTTAATAACTTATCCAAGACTTTTTATAATAAATTCAAATTAATATATTTATGAGATAAATGTACAAGATGTAGGTACAATGAAGAATGAATGAACAAATAACAAAATATTTGCCTATAGCATTTGTCTTTTATTGAAAACTCCATTAAACCTTTTATTATAAATGTAAATGGTAGTAACAGTCGTTTAAGATTAAATACAGAATCAAATTTATTATGTTATTTATATTCACATTCATAACAAATTTAAAATAAAAAAAAAAAAAATACAATTAACACAAAACTTTTGTGTCAACTATATCCATTTCCGGAATTTTGCCGGAATAAATTATAGTATTTGAAGATTATGAATATGCTTCTATCCGAATCACTTGCATTTGTTTACCTCTAATGATTCGACTCTTTGGGCAGATTTTAAATTGTATAGTCATCATAAATTTATAGTTTAATTTAAAATAAAAAATCGTTTCAATAAATTTATATAAACTTCATCATACCAAGAATTTAGACTTATGGAAATATGTTTAAAGGATCGATAGAAAAAAGATAAACAAGCGAAAAAATTCACCTTAAATATATGTACATACATTTAAAAATTTTTTAACTCTTTCGCTTCGATACGTTGTGAAATTTTCCGTGAATAGTAAATATCGCTGATAATTCGATATTGTCACTCGAAGCGAAAATGTTAATAAGTAAATGAGCTTAAGTTCGATTTAAGTTTCTGACATTGAAGACATATTGTTGTTGTATATTATGAAGTAGATTGCGGATTTACTGTTTTGTGAAAAAAAAGTTTTTATTATCACTAAACAAAATGGCAGACTAACAACTTACAGAGGGATATATACGCCATTGCATGTTGTATTATTTCCAATTGGGATTTAACGCAACAATTACGACAAAAAAAATTTGTCACGTATATGGAAATATTTTAAAAGCAAATGAGTGGCGATATTGGTTCAGAAAATTTGCCAGAGATGATTTTGACTTATTTCATAGTATTCGAAATCTACGATCTACTGAACTCGATAGTGATATTTTAAAATCATTGATTGAACAGGATCCGAGATTGACCATGAAAGAAATAGCTAACACACTTCTACATCAAAAATCAGCGACGAACAATTAACATGTCATTACTGACTGCGAAATGAAGTTATCTAAGTATTTTTTAGCAAAATCGTAATCGATGATGAGAAATAAATGCTACATAGTAATTTAAAACGCTTCAATCAATGGCTTTCTCCGAGCCAATTCGCTATGCCATTTAAATCAATATATGGATTTAAATCAATATATAAATTTAAATATTGTTAAAACATCAGACATATGCTTGTAAACATGTTTACTGTATCATTTATTATAATTCAATGTTTCAAAAACAAATTGTCATTATCATTATTCGATTATATTTATATAATTATATGAAAACTCTTTGCAAAAAAGCTTCGAGATATTTATAGCTATTTTTCAAATTTCTAGTATTACTGTTAAAAATGATATATTTGCAGACATAGTGCTAATTAAGTTCTATGAATACATATTGCTGTATTTGATACTTATAACAATAGAATTTCCTTTAATTATTATTTAAAACATTCAATTTTTAGTATATATACATTTAGCCGACAAATTTCATGAAACATTTTTTAGATATATGAAATATATGAAAGTAATAACTTTAGAAAATGTCATAGAAAAATGTAGAAAATAATAAGACTAGGTAATAAAGATATAATTTTCTGATTTATCAATGTTTTTACTAATAAATGATCATAGTAGAATTTTTCCTTAGCTCTTAGGGGTTGATATGTTATATTTTATCAATATAGTCAAAGTCTTTATGATTGATTTGGATGAAGACAAAATTAATGATATAATATAAAATGTACAAAAGGCTATCTTTTCATCATTAACACGTTGTCGCACACTTTTAATTTGACGATCGTGCTCAGAAACACACCTTTTTTTCAATTGTTTATGATTGCCATATGAAATTGAGCGTCTGTCGTCATGTGCAACACGGTTATAGCTGTCATTTGCCTACATATCGCCAAAAATCGGATGGTTGTAGCCATCATTTGCGGCAACGTGTATAATATAGTAATCAATATAATCTGTATAGAACTCTTTTACAATATATCCTTACCAGCGATATGAATCGCAAATATTAATATTAAATGAGATTACAAGAAAAACATATTTTAAATTTTGTTTGTGATTTCAATATATATATTTTTGTTTATATATATCACGAAAAATTAAGATTTATTCTATAATACAATACAAATTTTTTTGTTTTTTAAATTTATTATCAAACTTTTATCAATAACGAACACAAAAATACATTAATATCTATAATTATAAATGTTTAAACATAAATTAAAAGTTTGGATTATATTTTTATGCATTACTTGCATTCATTTTGAATGATATGAATACATTTATGCTTGCATTGATATTTCACATGTATATTCTATAATTTGAATATAATATATTTAAACAATATCCTATTTCTTGTAATTTATAATATAAACATAAAGAAGAATTTGAATGTGAATAAATTGAACAATGAAGAATATCTATTACTATTTAATATGTTTAAATTAACATAATAAGTTTAAATAACTCATGATGTATTTTCAGCTAATAAATGCGTTTCTTGTATAAATGGTAATTCAATAAAAGGATTTTGATTATGTTCTAATGTTTTCAACATTTCAAGTATTTGTAAACATTGCGGTTTATACAGACATAAAATTTCTAACTGCATTTGGGCACACTTAACTGCAATATAACATTATTTAAATACTTTAAATATATATATATATATATATATATATATATATATATATAACCATTTTGGTATACATTTTTATAAGAAATTACCTCTCATCTTTGATATTTCATCTAATATCATTTTTAAATTCAAGTCAGCTTTTTGTATTTGAGGCAATATATCACAATATTTAGACATTATTTTGTGATATTTTTTTAATAAATACAACTTGTAAAATAGAATCTTATTGAGTTTTTCAAAATTGTTATTTTAAATTAGATAGTTCATACCTAAAAATATATATAAAAATACGTATAATACAAATCGTAACATATAAAATATATATATATATATTTTGATTGGACAGTGTTATTCAATCAAAATTCAGTGGAACTTATTTATTATTGGTTACTTTCGTTTCTTATACTAGAATCGAGTAGTCGATATATAATCTTTAGATCACAATGTTGTCACAAGTTACTTTGTTCTTTTTTACACTTGAAGAGGTTTCATTGTTTCTTTTAATCCTAAGTTACCTATTTTTAGAAAAGATTGCTTTCTTTCTTTCTTAATCAATTATATCTTAATTGATAATATTGATTATCTTAAATTTCATATTACATATATGAAATATAGCGAAGTATAATAATCACAAAATGTACACTATAAATACGTATATGTATGTTACATACATACATATGCTTATAGGAAAATTTTAGTAAGATTATGTATTTACTAGACGGTAGCGTGTTTTATCTCACATTACAATAAAATTATAGAATTACGTAAAACATCTAATCACATAAAAGATAAATTAGATCATGATACTAAAAATATTAATCATAATATTTATATATTTATAAAATCCAAAATGGTTATACTTCTTTTTTATTTGTTAATAATAAATAAAAGTGTAAATTCCTTTCAGTAAATTTTTAAAATGTGAAAAAGTCACACACCGTGTGTACATTTGTAATTTGTAATGACCCTAAAAATTTACCGCGTACGATAAAGGTTGTAACGCAACAGCAACGCCATCTCTCAGATATTAACAAGATTACAAATCCGTATCACTTTCATTTCACATAGAGCATTACAACATCTTTCCATAGAAGTATGAGCTAAAAATTACTTGAAAGTGCAATTGCTTTCCTTTCTTTTTTTTCTCTCTCTTGAAAACTAGGGAAATTTAGTTGTAATATATAATTCACCAGACGGAAATACTCAGCAACGACGTGAAATAATTAATAATTTATAATGAAATTTTATTTCATTAAAATGATTTTTTTTTACAAGTTTATATAAAGCAGATAGAATTTCAACGAAAAAAGCGTTTGAGATAAATTTATTAGTAATATTAGCACCTAAGGCAATACCGATTGTGCCGTCTATAAACTGAATATTTTCAACCCTTACCAGGTACGGTCGAATAATTCACTTCGCGTTTGTGGTGTTCGCATTGTATTGTTGTGTTCGTAATGTGAACACGAATTTGATTTAAGGTAATATATTATAGTTTACTATATATTTCATCATCATTTTGTTATTTTAGTATAGTAATCTTCTATATAGATACTCAAAATGTATATTGTGTTTGTCCATCTTTGATCAAAACATCATAATATTCTAATTTACGTATTTGTGGCGTGATTGTAATCTTTTATAAATTTTTGTAATTCCGAGCTTTTTTTAATTGCACTTCATAAGAATTAATAAATGTACAATATTGCTTATGTATATTTCGTCTTATAATCTCTTATGCATATGGAGATTATATTATAATTATCTAACCTATATAAAGATTAAAGCGGAGTTTTATAAGTTAGCATCTTATGTGATATATCGAAAATTTTTCCTATTAAATTTAATGCTCTTTTAATAGAATTATGAAATGCTATAGTGCTGTATGTCTGTATCCGTTGTGTTTCATATACATTCTATATAAAAAGCTTTATTTTTATTTGTATAATGTATAAATTAATTACGAGTTTTATTTCATGTTTTCTTCTTATTATAACAATTTTGTTTCTATACTTTTATGCAGTTAGAAATATATAAAGTGTATATGTTACCCTCCTTTCCTCTCAAATATGCAAAGAAAAAATAT
The DNA here is from genome assembly GCF_910589235.1 of Vespa crabro. Taxonomy (NCBI): domain Eukaryota; kingdom Metazoa; phylum Arthropoda; class Insecta; order Hymenoptera; family Vespidae; genus Vespa; species Vespa crabro. Next base: position 10,815,278 of record NC_060956.1, on the reverse strand, counting down.
GTGAATATTGTTTTATATATATTTTTGTTTAGATAAACCAAAAATTATTCAATATATGTTTTTATAGGAATATTTATAAAGGTACTAAAAATATATTACTTGCATTTCAATTCTTTGTTTTTATTTTATATTCATAGGATACTTAAACATCCAAGATGTCAGTCCATTATAAATTTAAGTCTACATTGGATTATGATACTGTTTCTTTTGATGGACTTCATATTTCTGTAGCAGATCTTAAGAAAGCTATTTTTCATCAGAAACGTATTGGAAAAAATACTGATTTTGATCTACAAATAACCAATGCTCAAACAAAAGAAGGCAATTTCTTTTTAGTATTATTTTTATTTTTTTATATATATTATTAATTTGCAAAGAATAGCATATTTATAAAAGAATTTCATTTTTAGATTATACAGATGAAAATGCATTAATAGCAAAGAATACTAGCCTTATCGTTGCTAGAGTTCCATTGACAATTCAGCAAAAAAGATCCTGGGACCGTAATGAAACACCCCCATTCAGTAATTTAAAAGATGAAGCCAATTTGGGACGTGCTGTAGATCTTACTAGGCTTGATGGTTCAGAAGAAGATAAAATTCGAGCTATGATGACTCAATCGACTCAAGACTATGATCCATCAAAGTATGTATATGAAATTTTCAACAATTATATATATAAAATTCCATCTCTATATTTTTACATTTAAAACAATTAATACATTTACATTTAAAATAACATAAAAACAATTAAAAATATTCTATTAGATAAATTTATTAAATATATATGATATTGTTATATTATACTTATTCTATTTTAATGTTATTGTTATTGTTTTTTTTTATTATTATTATTGTTATTGATAGATAATAAATATTTCTGTTTGTGTTTCCTTAGTTACATGAAAATACGTGGTGCAAATCAGACAGGAGATGTACCTACAAATTATCGTTGTTATAAATGTCATCAACCTGGACATTGGATAAAAAATTGTCCTCTTGGTACAAACCAAGAGCCAATTGAAATTAAAAAGAGTACAGGAATTCCTAGGAGCTTTATGGTACCAGTTGAAGGTCCATTAGTACCAGGTGCAATGATGACACCTACAGGGCAATATGCTGTTCCTGCTATTGATCAGTAAGTTTTTAATTAAGAAATAGACTCATTGTAACATTGTAAATAATAATTATTGTAATTATTTTAGTCAAGCATATAAAGAAGGTAAAAAAGAAAAGCCACCATTTTCTCAAGATCCTGAGCCTATTGTAGAAAAACTAGAAATACCAGAAGATCTATTATGTAACATCTGTAAGGATTTGTTAACTGATGCAGTAATGATACCCTGTTGTGGGAATTCTTTTTGTGACGAATGTAAATTCATCTTTTTAATGAATATAAAGTAGAATTCTACAGTATATATTTTGTTCTCTAATATTAATTATTTTATGTAACAGGTATTCGAACATTTTTATTAGAATCTGAAGAACATGAATGTCCAGATTGTAATGAAAAAGATGTTTCACCAGAAACGCTTATACCAAATCGATTTTTACGTAATGCTGTTATGAATTTTAAAAATGAAACTGGATATGCTAAAAGACAAACATATAGACCTGCTTCAATTAATCAGTCAGTAATGCAACCAGAACCACCAAAAATTGAAATACAACAACCTACTGCACAAGCCACTAGCCAAGTTAAAAGTGTTCAAACATCTAGTGTTGGTAATACATTGGTAGAATATGTTGAACCATCTGCTAATTTTGAATCCTTGCCACAACAATTTCCATCCACTAGTGTACAACCACAAACCGCAACAAGTGAGTATTCTACTTCTTTTTTCTATGTATTTATGTGTTGAAATCAATTATTTTTATTGCATGATATTCATTAAATAATAAATGCAAGTAATAAACTTACAAATGAATATACTATTAGTTACTACACCATTATTCCAAATTATTACAAATCTTATATTTTTTAATTTTATATTTTCTTTTTACCAAAAAAAATAAATAAAATATAATTATATAATAACATATGAATAGATTAATATTTATACACACATTAATATTTAAAAGTCTAAATGTTATAGATTTACACTTCATTCTGTTACTTAACTTTCATTAAAATCATGCATAAAGAATTTTGTGTATAAAAATGTCGTTATAAAATATAATTATTATAAGAAACAGGAATGAGGGAGAAAAATTTATTTCCAAATTTCGTTATTCTTTAATTTTAATTCTTACGCAAAAGTAATGACAGCCGCCATTATCGATGTGCGTAACGAGTCTACTTTTAATATCATATACTTTCGTTGTTGCGATAAAAAAATCGTGAGTATATAATATTATATCAATGATATTTTGGTAGACTCTCAATGTAATGTGGCGTAATTGTGTAATTCAATGTTTATTTTACCAGCTGATATTTTATTGTACCTAACCTCAATTAACTAAATGTAAAATTCATAATAGAATAGTATAAACAGTTTAAACTGTTAGCAATCTGTAATATTATATAAATGTTATTTATTTTTATTTCTGTTATATATTAATAATTTTATTTTTTATTATTTCTTTTTATTGTAGCACTTCCTGAGTCAAATTCTGAATCAGATTTACAAAGTGATTCAGTAACAAAGTTAACAACTGATGAAGAAGCAGAAGTTCCACCACCACCAGGAACAGAACCATTATTACCAATTCCTGCTATTGGCAGTTCACCAGAAAGAGATCGTGAACGAAGTAATCCTCCTAGTCGTGATAAAAAAGATCGTGATAATGACTATAGTGGAGAAAGACAATCAAGAGAAAGACGAAGAAGTTTTAGTAGGGATGGTCATCGTGAAAGGTTTGTAAAAAAATATAAGTAATGTTATAAAAAAGTATTGCAATATAATATAACATGTTTTTCTTAAGATTGGATTCTACTGGAAATTATAGGAGTGGAGAACGTGGTCGTAGGATGGAGAATTTACGGACAGTGAGCCGTAGACGATCTTTATCACCTAGGCACTCTCAACACAGCGATTATTCATCTCAGGGAACGACATTACCACATGTAATGAACCAACCTCCTTCAAAAACTTATCAAGGCATGTCAACAGAAGACGGACATTATTCATCCACTATACATTATGATAGTGGAATGCGAAGATCAACAGAAGATCGACCTGGAACTCCCACTGTAAGTTTGATATATAGAAATACTTCATTACCATTTTGTTATATATTATACTATAATATAGAAATATATTTATATGGAATGTTTACAATTATAGGTCGATGAACCCCACTTACATGTTCCCTCTTCTGCAAATCAACCACCTCTACTACCTTTCCCACCGGGAGAAGATCGCATACCACAACCAAATTATAATCAACCTCCACCTAATGCACAACCACATAATCCTCCACTTCTACCAGATCCATATATGACTCACCGTATACCAATGTATCCTCATCAACAAAGCTCTCATTATGGTCCACCAAGATATGAAAGACCACCTTATCAACAACAGGGATACAGACCATCTCAACCACCACGTAATTATAACGGGCCACCAAGACCTCTCCGTGGATTACATCATAGTAAGCAATACTATATCATATATGTTAGTGCAATATTAGAGACAATATAATATATATTTACTCTACATGTTGTTACATATGATTAAATGTTATTATATTTTTTATTTCAATGATCACTATATGAATTTCTATTTAGTTGGATATAGAGGTATACAGCCACCACCACCAGGATTAGGGAGGAATGTACATAATGGAAATCCTCCTGGGTAAGTTAAAGTTTACTTAACGTTTATATTGTAGATCTATAATCTATTATAATTTTTTTTATTATTAATTAGTATTATTGATGATCCATTGGAAGCATTTGAGAGAATGCTTAGAGAAAAAGATGAAAGAGATAGGAGGCTTGGGAAGCACAGAAGAAGAAGTAGAACAAGATCAAGATCTCGTAGTTACACCAGATCTAGGTCACGTTCTTTTAGTCGAAGATCACCATTTCCGGGTCGTATAAGCAGATCACGAAGTCCTCCGAAAAGAAGGTCATCAAGATCTCCATTGCCATTAAGAGCACGTAGTCGTACCCCAAAACGTAGATCGAGAAGTGGCAGTTTCTCTATTAGCAGGTAATTAATGCAACATTATCATTAGAATTAACGTATTTTGTATAATACAAGTATATATTTAATATATTTATAGATCTAGATCATATTCTCGAAGTCAATCTCCCAGATTGTCTATCCCTCGAGATAGAGATAGAGAGCGAGATAGAGATCGAGATCGAGATCGAGATAGAGATAGAGATCGAGATAGAGATCGAGATCGAGATAGAGAAAGAGAAAGAGATAGAGAAAGAGATAGGGAAAGAGATAGAGAAAGAGACCGTGAACGCGATAGAGATCGTGATAGAGATCGAGATCGAGAAATACTACCCAGATATAGATCTCCATTAAGATCACCACCCAGGTATATTTTTATTTATTTTATATATTATTGCTTTTTTATTTTTATTCCTATTATTATTATTATTATTATTATTATTATTATTATTATTATTATTATTATTATTATTATTATTATTATTATTATTTTTATTATTATTATTATTATTATTATTATTATTATTATTATTTTTATTATTTTTATTTTTATTTTTGTATTAAATTTTCATAGCAATAATGAATGTATCATTTTGATGACAGATTTCAAAGGGAACGAGATCGTGAAAGAGAACGTCCTCGATCACGAGAACCACGAGATGGATACAATAGTTATTATAATGATTCTCCGGCACATGAATACCAGTTTAGAGATCGAGAACGTGACTTACCACCTAGAGACAGACCGATATCTAGATATCCAATAAGAAATCAACCACCCCAGCATAACATACCGCCGTTGTTGCCTCATCTAGTCACTGGAGGTCACCCACCACCACTTATGTCATTGGGACCTCCACCTTCGGACAGGAAAGACTATTATGAATCCTACAACAGGTATTTTCGCCTCAATAGTATTTTAATACATGTAAATGTTAAGCAAATCGTCTATCAACATATTTATGCTATTGTTCTAATTGTACAATGGCTTTGAGTACATTATTGATAGAGCACAAGCGATTTTAGTAATTTTATGACCACATTTTTTACAATTTATGTATGCAATAGTTTTTTAAACATTTTTATTATTTAAACAATAATAGAATGTTGATATATATATGTATATATATATATATATATATATATATATATATATATGTATATATATATATATATGTATATATATATATATATGTATATATATATATGCGTGTGTGTATATGTGTGCACTTTGCACATAATAAATATGAGTTTGGAACATAAGTTTGGTACATTCAATATATGTGTTAGATGAATAATTGTTTATTTATATGCACACATAAATGTTGTTACTTATTTATATCTGAGAAGCATCTAATATATAATTCTAATTATTTGTAATAGTAGATAATACATTTTATCAGATTAATTTATTTTGAATTGTTCCAAACTTATGCAATCATCTTAAATACGTATATTCATTTTATCATTAGGCATTATGGAATATTGGTACATTGAAAATCGTTATGAAATCGTAATGAATTACGAAAATCGGAATATTGTGAGAAAACCGTTGATAAATTAATACAAGACGTTATATAAATAATTGTACACAATTTTATTACTATACAGAAAAACATAGCATGCAATGAAGTTTTATCTTTAAGGATAATAAAAATTAATACTTCACTCAATGCATATTATTTTATATTTTATAGTTTATTGCAATTTAATATTGTTGGATGAATTGCAAATTTATGTATGTATATATATGTGCTACCAACATTCTTCAAGTATTCTACTGTATATATATCCTGCTATATCTATAATTTTGTATAAAGTAGTATCTATATACAGTAGTATAGCTAATATTATAAATTATTTTTTCAAAGTTAAAATTTAAAATAGAAAAATTTTGATATCAACAATAAAAGTTCAAAATATTTATAAGATGGAACATGTTGCTTATGTCTAGATGTATCTATTATTTATAAAGAATTACTTCTTTAAATAGTACTTGCAAATATGTGCTTCAAAGTAAATACAGTATAAAATATGTAATTAATACATGCACTGTTATAACAATGATGTGCATTTTAATTTTTAAAAAAGCCATAAATCTTGTTTTATATTAACTGATATGAATATAATATCATGAATTAAAAAACTATTTTTTAACAAATAATAATGCAATTAAGTTCCTAAGAATTTACTATAATAGATCTGTGATCATGCTTTATATTGTGATAATATACTTAAGAATATTATTAAAACTAAATTTTTACGAATTTGAGATTTTTTATAAACTGTAAGTTATCTGCAAAAAAACTTTGCATTGTGAAATTGGCAAAGTAAGTAAAAATGTTATACTTCTCAAGGAGTGGTACTGGATTCATGAATGACAAAATGTATGTATGCGGATGTGTGCATAATGCAGGTATATATTCTGTTGTATTGTTTTGTTGTATTTTTTGTTATAAAGCACAATGTATACTACATCATATTTTTATTAAAACACGATAAGTATCTTTCAGAATGTTACGTATGAAATGGATTCGTATCCTAAAAATTTATAAGTATGATTTTATTGGAATAATAGAAGATATAGTTACACTATTTTCTCATATCTACGAAAAATATAATGGTAGCTTTTTATTTGGTGATATATTGGTTTTTTTATATGCTATACGTCTTTTTGAAGAACTATATGTAAACAACCTATATGCATCATTAATAATCATTGAATGATATAAATTATTATATTTTGAGCGGAATTAGAACTCAAATTTGAAATCATGACACACATTAGATTATGCTATCATTTTTTTACACTGTTGCTATTTTATGCATTTATTAATTACTTAATTTTATGTTATTACATATTTCTCTTTATAAAACTTTAAAAGTAAAAATAATTAGTAAATGTTTAGAATGAAAATAATTCAATATTTTAATTACATTTGAGAAATACTATAATATAAAATTTACTAGTTATATATTAGAGATTTATTTTAATATGTTTAACAATTCGTTCCTTAAATTTGTTTCATTAACTTTGTAAATTGAAGAATATATAATTGGGTAACATTAATAATAGTATGTGTAACTGGCATATGTAATAGAAATATTTTAAAATATAATAGTCTTTTCGATTATATATTCTACAAAAAATTTAGAAGTTTTGGAAACAAATTATTTAAGTATATATTTTGTATATAAGTTGTATATTAACTTTATTTTAAATATTTAATATAATTAATTTTATATTATGAAAGAGTCGGCTTTTTACAAATTTATAAGAAATATGAAATAAGTAAATATCTAATCTTCTTTGTATAAACATGGCCATTGCTATGTGATGTTGAATCTCAATTATATCTATATTATTATTATCTATAGTGTGTGTACATATATATATATATATATATATATATATATATATATATATATATATCTATATTTAAGGATCATATTTAATGTATGTGTTATTTTAAGATACTGTATCAAATCCTTTTGTATGATTTCATTTTGATACACATTTTTAAAAAAATTGAGTATTATGTACAACAAACAACAGTTTGTTATGTTTCTCTTCATAAGTAATTTTTGTGTAATTTTATTGAACATTTATGTGTTCTATTTTATTATATTAAATTTATAAAATATTATTTTATATATAACACAAACTATTATTTTCCATGAAGCTACATATGTCACCATTACTTTATTCATTGTCATTTCATTGCATGTACATAACGTGTTATTATACATATATTAAAATTACGTTATATAAAATAAGAATATATAAAATCAAAAAGTGAAAGAAGAAGAAAGAAGCAAGGAAAAAATTTGATCAACATGGACCATCTTGGAGATTGCAGAAGCTACCCAGCTGATTGACACGTCTACATGGTTTCTGAATCAGGTGAATTCAGGGCCAAATCAACATTTGTAACAAAATAAAAGAAACATTTGTATTTTTGTTAAATTGCAGTGCTTGAAGCAAGAGGTATTACTGAGCATGTTAAAAATGTTTGTGAAACACGAATTACCAACATGATAAAAATTACAATCTGGCTGACTTTTATATAACTTTTGAATAAGTACATAATTATATTTTGGTGAGTAAACTTATTTTAAAGAGAAATACTAGCAAATACTGCATATCTAATATAATACTTATGTATTTCCCTTGCTGCACTTAACATGTACAAAAAGTTATAAATGTTGGTTTAATCATTTCATGTATTTTTATGATACTTTATTCTATTATTTACAAAATTTGAGTAACATATTATTCTGAGTTGTTATACTTTGTAGAATATTTTGACTTTGAAAAACAAGTTTTCAAATGTGGATGAAATGGTTTTGTAATCTTATTTTAAATATTTGATTTATTGTCAATTATAACACAACACATTTCATCAGTTATCCAAAGTTTTGTATTATTAAAAATTTAATAAAGTACCTAGCAAAATGGAGCAGAATATGAAAAATAATAATAATTAAACAGAAATAAATTACATATATTATTCTTATTGCTGTTTATTCTATTTATTGTTAAAAATAAGTTTATGATTTTGATAACTCTCTATATGAGATGAAAACTTATTTACATTTGACATGATAGAAAATACATTGTGATTATTTTTACCCAGGTTAACATGATAACTCCCTTCTAAATTTATATATGACTTTTAAAACAAAAGGTATTAGTAAATGTGCGAAAATATTAAGGGTATATAAAATTTGTATACTAATTTTTTTACTTTGACATATAAAGAATGTTATTGTATTTCTTTTTATTATGTAACAGATGCATGATCAGCTTTTTTTACTTTTTGTCAACAGATATTCTGGATCTTCACAACGTTTTGGTAGTCCACTTCGAGATCCACCTCATAAACGATTTGATGATGTTGCACCTCCAGGAACTGAAGGTTATTATGATCTTTCTCCTCCAGGTGTTGAACATTTGGATAGACCTTTACGAGAAGATCGCGAAAGGACACGTGTATTAAGAGATCAAGAAGACCGTGAACATCCATTGAAGGATCATGATACTGAGGATCGTGATAGATTGACCTTTAGAGATGACAGGTAAGATACTTTAAATACAAAAACATAATTACAAAAATGAAAATAAAAAATAGAGGAAAGATTTAATGTTATTTATATATATATATATATATATATATTATATACATATATATTATTATATACATATATATTCTTTATACAGAGTTCGTGAACGCGATGATCGTGTAAGAGAAGATAGAGATAGAAGAATTGTAAATAGAGATCGAGAAGATCGTGAAAGACCAGCATTATCAAGAGATCATGATGACAGAATTCGAGAAAAAGATGATCGAGATAGACGTGAAAAAGAAAAAGATCGCGATGACAGACATCCGCGTGATCGTCGCGATGAAGATAGACATATAGAAAAGAAAGACTATGATAAAGATCGGTATGTTTTTTACGATGCTATCTTATTCTTCCTAAAGATAAATTTGAAAAAACTGCTAATTGTATTATAATTAATAATATTTAATTTAAATAAGACTTGTATATAGTTACAGAGATGAAAGAGATCGTCATAGAGTGGAAGACAAAAACCGTATACGAGATAAAGATAGACGTGATCGAGATTATGATCCTGAAAAGGACCGGGATCGTCACGACAGATATGAAAGACGTTCCATAGAAAGGAAAAAGAACAGGAAAAGTCCAACTCCATATTCACAAAAGTGTAAAAGCGAAGCGAAGGATATCTCTCCTGAACGATTGAGAAAGAAAGAAAAGGAACATGAAGAGAAAATAGAAGATAAGAAGAAAGAGAAAAAGATTAAAGAAAAGAAAAAGAAGAAAGATAGTGATGAGAAAGAAAAGAAGAAGAAAAAGAAGAAAGAGAAAAAATCGGGACAAAAAGAGGTAATGAAAGAGGAGCCAATTAAAATGACCGAAAGTGAGGATACATTAACAGAAAATAAAACAGAAGTTACTTCACCTATCAAAATTGAAACTGTAAAACCAAATAATGAAGATGATAATATAGATAATAGAATGGAGTGTATACCTAATGAAACTATAGTTTCTGCAAAAGAAGAATTTGAAGATAAATCTTTAGCCATGAATCCTGAACCACCTGAATATAATGAGCCTAGCCCAGAAAGATTGGAACATACAGAATTTGGTACAAATCCACCCAATCCTAATTTTAAACCCATACCAGAATTAAAATCAGAAATAAAACCAATAGATAGTCTTTACAGTGGTTTAGATGATACGGAAATAAATACAGTAATTACAGAAAAATATTCCTTACTGTCAGAAAATGAAGTAGAGGATAAAGAAACTACATGTGAAGAAAAATCACCAAAGAAAGATGAATTTTTAGCACCTGTACCAGAACTTTCTAAATGGGAAAGAGATGATACAATAGAAAAATCTGATGATGTATGTGAATCTCCTACAGACAAAATGCAAATAGACGAACCAAAATCAATGAAAGTAGTTACTTCTGAAGTTTTAAAAAGAGCTGAGAATGCCATATTTCAAAAAGCTATTAATGCGATAAGACCAATAGAAATAAAAAAGATTAGTGAGAGTAGGAAGATATTATATCAAAATCCAGAACCAAAGGTACTTGAAGCAGAACCAACTAGAGAACAACGGAAAAGTGTGAATGTAACTATTAACGTTGGTAGAAATGAAAGAAATGTAGAAATTACAGAACCTTTGAAGAAAGCGAAGATAGATCGAACAAAATTTAAACCAGTTCCAGAGACTTATTCTCCAACGCGCTTGTCCGCTAAGGAGAGACTTGGGGACAAAGTCGAAGATAACAAAGAGAGAAAAATTAGTCCAATTAAAGGCTTTTTAGATAGAAGGGAAACGAAAAGTGAAAATCAATCTAGAAGTCGATCTCCAAAAAGTACAAGAGATAAGAGAATATCACCACTTATGGAGAGAAGAGTCGATTCTTCGTTAGGTATATCAAGTACCGATCGCAAAGTATTTCTAGAAGAAAGGAAACGGGATAAAGACAGAGGTGAACGTTCAAGGGATAGAAATGATTTCAGACATGAGAGGCACGAATTAAGAGATACGAGGATAGAATCAAGACAAGATTTTCGATCAAATAGAGGCGAAACAAAAGGAGAACGATCGGATAAAGATAGAGAAAAAGATCGAGAACGAGAAAGGAGGGGTAGGACACCTCCATGTGTATTTAAAAGAAACGAAGTACCTAAAGTAGGTCTTGGTAAACCTAAAGAAGATGAAGATGATAGAAGAAGAGATAAAAAAGTAAGAGAAGACAAAAAAAGAAAGAAGGAACATCGTAGTAGAAGTAAATCTAAAGAGCACAAGAAACGTAAAGAAAAGAAACATAAGAAGGATAAAGAAAAAAGTCAAGAAAAAAAACAAAAACACAAAGAAAATGTAATTTTGAAGGAAAAGACTGAGACAAATGAAAGCAAAATTAATTATGATAATCCAGAACCTCCGCTTGTAGAAACATTAAAGAAACAAAGAAAAAATCCTAGACTTGTATCTGATCGTAAACGTAGCATACTCGATGAATCTAATTTTGAACCTGATTACTCTGCATCTGATTCTGAATCTGAACCTGAAGATGGTAAAATTATCAATTTACCTAATAAAAAATTAAAACTTGAAGAATCAGAATTAGAGAAGAATATAGATATAAAATCCTTGAAAAAAAGGTCTAAATCTACTAGCAGTGAAGATACATCCAGTAGTTCTGAAAGCACAAGTTCCGATTCTGATAGTTCCGATGAATCACATAAAAAGAAGAAAAAGAAACATAAGAAACATAAAAAAAAGAAGTCTACTAAAAAAGACAGTAGCTCAGAATCTGATAGTTACACTGATTCATCCGAAACAAGCAGTGATGAAGAGAAACATAGGAAAAAATCAAAAAAATCAAAAAGCAAGAGTAAGCAATCCAAGAAGAAGAAAAAATCGAAACATAAATGACATCATTAGGTAATTTTGAAACTTCTAATGAAATATTGGTAAACATTTCTTTTTGGTAAATATCTTTTAAAATTAAAACAAGCATTAATGATTGCATAAATTATTGACGAAAATGAAAAATGTGCATTGTTCTTTGCATATCCATGAATTGTAATAGTTAACTGCTTCTTGCTGTATACATAATGTTAATACAAAGTTCAAAAATAATTTGGACTTTAAAATCAATATGAACTATAAAAATTATCAATTAATTATTTATTAATGAACAAATTTTATGATCATAACGAATTTATGAACATATACAGAGTAAATAGAATATTATGTTTACAAGGAAAGCATTTCTTCTATCTGGTAATATTGTATGGCCTTTAAGTAATTATATTCTGATTTCAATTTTAAAACTATAAGTATCATCATTTATAAGAAAAGATGTACATTATAGCTGTCAGTAGGTCATAATATTCTTAAGATTTCCAATAATGGTATTGCTAAAGAACACCTATCTTTAGGATTTCTGCTATCTTAATGTCATATTGTACTTTCATAATGTAATATCTCATATATATACCTTATATATATATATATATATATATATATAAGATGTCAGGAAATAAAAAAGAAAAATTCTTTTAAAATCTTTTTAAATTTATTTATACATTAAAACCTAGTTTTTCATGTATACTTTAATCTGATTCTAATGTAAAAAATCTACAATTTATGTACTCATTAGAATATTACATTAATACAATTACAAATAGAAAATTAATCAGTACAACAAAATACAATTTAAGAAGTAAATAAATACAATTTATGAAGTAAGCATAATGTTGCAGTTTTTATAAATACGAAAGATAACTAAAATTATATAAGTATTTTGACCTTTATTAATATTATTTATTTCGATTAATACAATATTCAATGTATAATTTTGAATCTAAATTTTAAATGTATACAAAATGAATGGCATTATCATAATTTATATTATAAATTATTGACAAATACTAATATCTGATTCATATAGAAGTTGCAATACACAAATATATATACTTATTAAGTAAATTTTGTTGATACATAAATATATTGTTGTCTTTATGTATTTTTCATATGCTTTAATGAATCTATTATGCCACAAAGCAAGGGCAATTTTTTACTTGTATTAGTTTCTTTTATTCCCAAAACTTGTGCTAGTAATGTTCGATCATAAGGATGTTTTGAAAGATCGCATTCTATAATGAGGATATTAATTTTGATTACATATTATATTTCTTAAAATATGAATTAAATGATACAATTTAAAATTTTTTCTACCTGCAACAAACACAGTTGAACTGTACTTAAATCCCATCCAATTTAAATATTCGCGAACAAGCTCATTGAAGATAATAATATCAGACGATTGTTTGGAATTTTGTATTTTACTTTCCGAATTAGAACTATCTAATAATTTGAAAACTTCAGTTCGCATTTCAGCTCTTATACGACCAAGCTCTCCACCAGCTTCCAAAGATTCTCTTACCGCTATAGAAAAATGACGCTAAACGTAATGATTATGTTTTATATATTATAATTTACATAAAGAGACTTCACATATAATTTACATAAGAGATATGTATTTTTTAAATTATATACATAATGCTACAAAGTATTTTTAATTTCTAATACATACCATTTACCAAATCTTTTTCCGTTGTCATTTTATTAGTATAGTTATATCAATACATATATACTAATATTTGTGTACACATATATACGTATATAAATGGAATTTAAAGTTTTATAAATATTTCTTCAAAATATTATTTAAAACAACCTCCAAATTCTGTCAGTGATACCAAACATCTTAGATACATTCGCTTATTGCAATTGTATTGTGCTGGCATCTTGCGAATATTTAAGAAAAGAAAATTATAATAAACCTGAAAATTTAATAGAAAGATAATATAAAAATACGCCAATCAACAATTTTTGTTTATCTATAAGCAATTTCATAGAAATGCCATCGAATACTAGCGAATGTTTTTATTGTTTATAGGTGGTACATTTAGGAACATACCTCATTAGTGTAGCGTGGCCTATTTAATCCCCTCTTGCCTCTTACGCTTTGCCGTCGCCTTTACTTGTCACTGCTACAGCAACGTCTTTCTGCTAGTTTGACGTTTATTGGATAAGTGAATTTGTTTCGTGTACCGAGTTCAAATAATTCTAAAAATCATAAGGAAATACTCGAAATTTCTATTTATTTCTTTATCTGTATGCCTTGCGTAAGCTCGCATCATTTTAAATCTTCCATGAGTAAGTTATTTATTGATTTCAATATGATACTTTATAAATGCGTCAATATTCTCAATCTCGTAAACATACATTGTCAAAAAAAGATATTTCAAATATTAGATTTTGTATCTTAATAAAAAATTGGACAATAAAAAATGATCAACACATTTTATTTACTATTAAATTCAAGCTTACTTTTACGTTTCTAAAAATGGTCTATATTTTGTGTACTTTTCAATAATATTAATAATAACGAGTTACCCAATTTTGATTATTATATAAACAATCCTTGAATTACTTCTATCTTCACTACATTCTGTAAAATACAAATATTTAATAATTAGAATAAAAATAAGTTACTAAATTTTGTTTGGAGCATATAGATTTTTTTATACACTCATTCATGTGTATGTTAAATAAAGCTTCTGACTAAAATGTTTAGATTAGAATGTATAACAAAATAATATTCTTAATAATAGATATTGTAAAAATTAAATAAAATTATATTAAAAAAAATTCTTTATGTAAGATAATTGCTATAAATATATTATTGGTCTATATTACAGATGTTGACGTTGTCTTCCCACAGCTGTTTGTAATGCAAATATCCTTCCTTGACCTGAAGCCTACAAGATGGTTTTCATCTTCAAGTTCTAATTTTAGCTGAGAGTAATGTAGATATATAAACAAAAATTACATATTCACAAATGGCACAGAGAATTCATTATTACATCGTTTATAAATAAGTATGAAATATAATTTCTAGTTGTTAATTAATAACTACATAGTAAATTGTACTATGTAAATTATAATATGTTAGAAGTTGTTTCAAATATTGGTTTTCTTTACTACACTATGACCAAAAAAATTGATAAAATTATTTTTATACAGACTGAAACGAAATTGGATAATTTGGTGGTAATGCGGGGATGTGGATCTGTTTTGATTTAATAGGAAGCCGAGAAGGCTTGGGTGCTTCCATTTCATTCCTTATACTTCTATATTCAATTTCTAACAGTGTTGATGCTAGTTTAACAAATGCTGATACATTCAATATACCTCATAATACTGTCACATCAGATATATCATCACCAACTGTTACGCATCATGAGAATGACGAATGTAGGAATGTGACCACTGATGATAGAGCAAGTACGTATATCTCTTCATTTGTGTATATCTCAACTTTGTACAGTTTTGCTTTGCTTTTATGATACATACACATAGATACAAGTATCAATGTACATACATAAATTTTATGACAATGTAGTTTGACGTAGAATAGATAATTCTAGTTTTTTCTTTTGTAATGTTCAAGTATTTCTAAGGACACTTTATCTTGTTAAAGACACTTTTTATATATCTTCATCATATTTAACTCCTTAAATTTCACAAATATTCACTACTTTCTTGGGACAGTTTCTTTCATTAATATTTCATAGGTTCTGGACTGTCAGTGGTCAGCCATGGAACTGGCCATCCTCATTCGCCAACAGTGCCTCCAACCTTTCTTCACGGAGTTCTTACCTGCCAACCGTATCAAGGAATTTATGTGAACCATGTCTATTTTCAATTAGCAAATGTCTTCTTCCTATTGTCACACCTTGCACCAAGTGGCATACATGGTGTCCTCTATTTAAGGTGCACTCTGCTCGTGGGCTGTGCCTTTCTTGCTTTGTGGGGCTGGACAATAGCTTGTTGGCTGGACGTCGTGCTCTGGAATGCTCTCTTTGTTGTCATCAACTTCGTCCATGTATGCACGCTTCTTTACAAGCTCAGGCCTATCAAGTTTTCAAGGGAAGTTGAAGAGGTAAGTAAAAGATAAAAGAGAAGCTATAATGACTTAGGACAATGTTACAATATTTTATTTTGCATATTTTATATTTATGCAATGTCCTAAGACAGATCTGGGCATAGGAGAACACAATATTGTTTAGGTGGAAAAAACAAGTATTTGGTTTTCATTGAATTCCCATGTTCAGGCTTGTTTTAAAGTGTATAAATTAACAATTGATTATTAGAAATTGATAAAGTAATTCATTAAGGTTTAAAAAATGTTACATTCTATATATAAGATGCTTCATATTACTTTATACAATTGTATGATAACGTTTTTATAATATTTCTTTTATTTAACAAATATATATGTAGTTATTTTAACATACACCAGAGATATATATTTATATCATATAAAACAAAAAGTAGATTGATATGTACTGTATTGCATAGCTTAAAATATGTTTGAAAATGATGTATAGTTATGCTTTGCATAACAATAGATTTATTAGTGATTAGAATTTTGTTAAGGAATGCATAGTTGTAGATTGTAATGTGGAAATTTTTTTCAAATATGCATTTAGAAATTCCAACTGATCAGAACTTTTTTGGATATATTTTTTAATTTGTAAAGTCACTAGTCCCATTCAGTTTCACTAGAATCTATCATTTATTATATGATAATAATCTTAATTTAATTGAACTAAGTTTTGAAAACAGTTGGAAGAATTAAATATCAATTAATATCTATAAGAGACATAGCTTGTAATCATAGCTATTATTATTATTGTAGCTACTGTTTTCTTAATATGGTATATAAAGCATGCTATAAATATTTCTTTCAAACCCATGTAAACATTTTTTAACTTAGTCTTATAATGATTTCAGGAGTACATGGCAATTTTTAATAAATTTTATGTAAATAAGTCTCAGTTAAGTTATAGTGTATATTACAAATATATTAGTAATATTTTAAGACTACAGCAATGTTACATTAGAATTTAAATCTATAAATAGAAAAAATCTCTTATACTTAGTTTTTGATATACAGGTATATATTGCCGTATTCCAGCCATTGAGAGTATCACGCCATCAATTTAAAAAAGTCTTAAATTGTATGAAGATCATCAGACAATTAAAATATCAAGAAGTTTACGCTCAAGAGAAAGTAACAAAAGTTGACTCCTTATCATTGGTATTATCAGGAAAGTAAGTATTTAATTATTCATCTTCAAAAGATGAACAGCCAATAGTGAAGTTTGTGCAAATAACATTGAATTTAAGTTATAATTAATGAGTAAAGACCATATAATTATGAGTAAAGTCCACGAATCTTCTCTGTTTTACTTTAGATTAGTTGTATCACAGAATGGAAGAGCATTGCATATTGTCTTCCCTCATCAGTTTCTGGATTCTCCAGAATGGTTTGGTGTCTCTACAGATGAATATTTCCAGGTATTTTTATTTTACTTTGTGTATTTTATATATTTATATATTTATATACATATATTTATTTTATATATTATCTAGAAATATATATATTAAAGATCCGTTTTATTCTACAGGTATCTATAACAGCTATGGAAGAATCAAGGATATTATTATGGCACAGAGATAAGTTAAAATTAAGCATTATTAGTGATCAATTCCTGCAGGCAGTTTTTGATCATATTCTTGGCAGAGATGTAGTTAAAAAGTTGATGCAGGTAATTCTTTGATCATTTTTTATTATTAATAAAATAAAGTGTGTGTTATATTTTCAAGAAGGGTGAAAATAGATGCATCTTTATCTTTATTAAAGATGTAACAGTAACTACGTTATATTTATAATATAGGTTAGTGAAACAATGGCTGCTAGCAGTCATCAACAACAAAATGGACAAGTTATTGGTCTTGGCAGCATAGGGACGTTAGAAAATGATCCAGATACTAAGTTATTCGTCGTTAAAAAAACAGGTGATAGTCAGGGGATTACTGCTCTTATCAGTCGTCAACTTCAAGGTAAAAATTATCAAATTACATATAAGCATGTTTATATGTTTATGTGTTAAAAAAACAGTTTATGATTAATTGAGACTCAATAGATTAAGAAAAAATATTACTATTTTAGTTAAATGAAATATTATTTCTTTACAACTCAATATTTAAAATGATGTTAAAAGAGAATAAATTTCAAAACAAAAATAACAGCAGCCTCTATGACAAAAAATTATTTTATATTATATTTTATATTATAACTAATAATAAAATTATTATTAGTTATTTTAACTAACTTTTTTATAAGATTAATGTCAATTTTCATTGAGCATATTAATATTTAGTAGTATATATCATAATAAATGTTTAATATAATTAATTTTTTAGAATATATTTTAAATTATATTTTATTAAAACTATGTTATATATTTGATTTGATATGACTTCTATATGGCAGCATGTCAATATGCATGTTAATATGTTTTCCTTCATAATTTATGATTATGGTTGATGTTTTTTGGACATCTGATATAAAGTTTCAATTCCTAAATGTTTTACTACAAATATTTTTTATAAATACTTTATTTTGATTGCTTTTATATTTTATAAAATTTTTTTATCTTTTTTAACTTAAATAATTGATAAATTGGTATTAAATTCTCTATATAATAAAGAGAACACTATAGAATTCGTTTCAATAATAAACTAATAATTAGTGAGAATATTTATTACCTGCAACTGTAATTTTGTACTCAAGTTTTTAATTTTACCTCAATTTTGATTTTGCTTTGGATAGAAGAGAGAATGCCGCTGCTGTACATGAGCCAAGAAGTACTACACAATGCCTTACATCATACCTCAAATCATCTGTGCGTGCCTTATACACGTCCTTTAAATCCTGTGCAATGCAACATTCAGTCTTCCTTATAATGCTTTTGCAACAAATTGTGCCTCTATTTAGCACGTTTGTATGCATTTTTGGATATATTATGTTTTTGAAAAAAGCATACACATCTCACATCTTACAGAATTTTACAGAAAAACTTCATTTATTCTTTTCTCCTGAATATTGTATGCAGGTAGGTTCCTCTTAAGCGTCTCTCCTATTGTTTTTACTCAGCAATATTACTGTTATTGATTTAAAATTGTATGCATGTGTGTGGATTGTTATCAGTGTTTGATAAAGCTTTTGAAATATGCAATAACAATGTAGGCTTCATTTTGGTTACTGCGAATACTTTGAAATTATATTTATATTTTTAATTATTAAAATAATTAATGTAGTGCCAGAAAAGAACAATTATTTACTATAGGTTATATTAATCTAATAAATGACTTTTATTTATTGTTTACATAATTATTTAGAATAAATTTAAAATTTGTATGTATGATATGTATTTAGTCCAATGAAGTTTTTAATCTTTATTACATAAAGTTTTTAACGTTATTATAAACTTACAGCAGCAGGTGATCCAAATGCTTGGAGATTGGGAAGAATCGAAGAGACTGATCATGAAACACCTGTTTAATGATTGTTAAATTGATGTCATCCTCGACAGTCAATATGATATAATATTGGTCTTTTTATGTAATGCAGTTATGATGAGATAATATTCATCATAATCTTCATAGCATAATGTGCTGTGCGTGGAACAATTGAACATTCTCTTGCCAATCTTTAATTTTTTTCTCAATTAATCAAATTTATTAAGGGATAATGAAAAAGTAATTGTTTACAGCATAATAATTCTACTATAGTTTGTAATAAGATATACAAATAACATTACTTTATGCTTCCACTGTATTATAAGATACTATCAAATTTTTGTTGTATCTTATTTTGTTGATCAACAATCATAATTTATTTATATATTTTTATTTAATTATATTACATTCAATAAGTAATTAATACGATTTTATAAACATAATAGAATGAGCGTTGTTCGATCGCAACGGCGTAACTTCTATAATATGAGATATTAAATTACAGTCTAACTGATAGAAGATAGAAAGGCCTATGAAGAGGATTGCTTTCTATACCCAAAAATAGTGCCTTTTTACTTCCACTTTAATTTTTAATTTCGGAATGAAAAGTATATACAGTACAATTGTATAAAATCGTTATATATTTATTCAATATTTTTTAAATAGAAATTTTTCAATATTACTATATATCATGTATGAGAAAAATAAGGTCACAATCTTGTTGAAGAATACATTCGTGATTGGAGAGATAAATGAAGTTACGCCATGAATGCGTACGAATATTACGAATTGCAACATAGCAAATGTTTAAACCTTTATACTGACATATTACTGGTAGAGGCATATTACCAGTAACTTGTAATGTTAATAATGTGAAACTATCAGAGATATTATAATAGTATTAAAATCATGTTGATCAAATTTTCTGTATCTATTATCATTATAAAAGACTTATCCATTTCATTTTGTGGTCTTAATCTGTCATTAAAATGAATTATTATCGATGGAATAATAATAACAACTGTACAGAAGAAAAGAGATAAATGTTTTACTATTTACCAATGTATGTCAAATAAGAAAGTCTCAAATAACTGCTTTGACGAACAAGCCACAATTAAAAAATAATTTTAACGAAAAATAAAACTGCAGCATTTTTCCTGGAGTTTAAAGTGGAAATCTCAGGTTTCGATGTTGAAACGATTTCAGCAATGAAAAAAAAAGTTATATCAGAGACAGTATCATCTAGTCTTTATAAATCTGCATTGACAGTTTCAAATGTCGTTGATATCGAAATCATGCACAGCTAAGATTGTAATACATACTTTAAGAAGACTTTTTATATATAAAAATATAGTTCTGAACACATTCTATTCCAGATATTGCCAGTTTAATCATTGCATAAAAATGACATCGTTTTCTCGTACACATAAAGTATATGTGCATAATTCGTTTAACAAAGCGAATGAATTTATTCTGCAAAAAATAAAAATTTTCCTTTCAACAGTATATGTCATTGATGAAAGGACCATTCAAATTTAATGTACTTTGTATATAATTTATATATAAAAAAGCATCTATACATATGTCAATATATTACAGTTATATGTTACATATCTTTGTTGTTTATTGTTTTCCATTGTTATTATAATTTTGCGTATGTACTTATTTTCATTTTATAGTTAGGTAATAAATATGTGAATATTAAAATGGAAAAGAAACGTATCATATTGAATACAATACTGATTGATTAAATAATGACATGAATAAAGTTAGTTTTAGAAAACATTGATTTGTTATTTTCAACTCCAATATACTTCATATAATATACTTATTTGGCAGAAAATATTTTATTTTTAAAATTTAGACATGTTTTATTGTTTTAAGCCTTATACCTATAATATTGAATATCTGATAATCTTTATGTTATACATTTTGATGAATGATTATTTACTATTTTATCTATTATAGATAAATATATTTATCTATATCTATATAGAATTAAGAAGTATCACAGTTCTAAGAATTTATCATCACGCGATAGTAGACAATTAAATCTTACTGCTTGGTTGTTGATTCTGTGTATTATAACGTGTAATGTACAAACGCGTGAAAATGACCTATGAGATTAAAAATAATTCGAAGTTATTATGAATAAAGTTAAAATAATGCGATTAAGAAATAAAAATGGAATTTCCTTATAATTTTCATCCGATATAAACTTTTAGGTTATGTACTCTTCATTTATCTAATGATAATTAAGGATACTGAATGCTTAATGTTAAATAGATAATTATTATCAGTACCTTTTGAATTGATAAAAATTATTCGAGTAAACAATGGGAGTAGGATAACTCTTAATAATATTACTTTACTAATACAATGAAATATTTTCATGTAACAAAAATAGTTTGATTTTATGTAAATAAGTAATAATGTCAATAATAGATTCACATCGATTAACTAAACCAGAATTTTTATCAGAACATGAACTCTGTCAAATATTAAAAAATGTGAGTATCACATCAATGTTAACTCAACTTTGAAATATATATTTTATAAAAATATATGTATTTTTCTATATTATATGATATCTCTAATATATAATATACTTTTATCTTGTTTATATAGAGATGTATTGAAATAACAAATTTTGAAACATTATCTAAAACTGAATTGATAGAGTTATACAAACGAGTTGCCATGCCATTACCCCAAAGACAACCTGGAGATATAAATTGTAAAGAAGCAAATAGAAATAATTTAAATCAGAAGCCTGTGTCAAAAACAGATCAAGATATAACAGTACAGTAAGCATAATTTACATATTTGTAGAGGATTTAATATTTTAATAATAATTTGTAAATTTATTTTTTAGTGTTTCTAATAAACATGACAATACAAATACAACTAACTTACGTGAAAAGAAAAGAAGAGTATCTCAGGGAAATTTAGTAGAATCCAAGTCATTCATGCATGAAACTAAATCAGTATTGAAAAAAGTTCGTCTAACTTCTATATCAAAAGTAGAAACTGATTGTAATGGAATTAACAAACATGAAAGTAATGAAGAAAATGAAGTATGTTTTGATGTATTTATATACATATATTTATACTATTAACATTTTTTTATTTTGTTATTAAAGTTATTACCTTTGTGTTATAGGATTCAACTTTACCACCTACAAAGAAAAGGCAAAAAATTACATGGCCCTAATTTCTAATCAATAAGTGACATACGAACTTTCTTGTTTTAATTTAAAAAACTTGAAATTCGTTTATATTATTGTATATTTTATTCTTATTACAAAGAATTCTGAACGGTGTTTGCGGTATTTTGACAGCTAATATATTTATAAGAATATATCTTAGTGTTTTTCATTGATACAGAATGCTTTTTTCTTATAGGTTTATCATGTAGAAATAAATCTTTCAATTCATTGATTAAAGTATGTAAGAGTAAAATATAAAAATTAAAGTATGTATAGAATAAAATAAATTACACTAAAAATTAAATTATATACAAATAAGATATATTATCATTTATAATTTTATATATCTCGTGCTATACTATGTAAAGGAAATATAAACATATAAAAGAACTTCGCGCACTTTTTAATTTTTGGTCGGTAAATTACCAACGCCATCTAGTAATGTAAAATTTTAACTAATTGTTAAAAAATAATAGATAACATTAATACATACCCGAAGAATATTATTTATATGAAATCCCTGGATGGCATTGTATTTTTTTAAAAAAATTGTGTGTATTACATTTTGTAAAATATTTCAAGAAAAAATTATTTCAATTAATGAGCTTTGTTACATACATACAAATTTATTTTATATTTTACTTAACGTTATAAAAATTGTTTTTTTCCTTATATATCCAAGAATTAATGATTTAAAGATTAAATCTTTTTAATTAGTAGATTTTTAATAAATATTATAACTCTTATACTTACCTAAAAATGAAAAATGTAGAAGTGAAGAATAACTGAGACATATGTAATTACTATAACTATCTGGTATACTTTATAATCTTACGATCGAAAGGTAAGCACACATGATAAATCGTGTGTGCACTTAGTATTCTTTGTGCGGGCCAACTTAACATAGCGGAAGTGTTACACTTGCAGCTGTGACCAAAACCTTTCAGTTACGCAATGGCGAAAGCAATACGGTGGTACAGAAAAATTATTGACCATTTAAATATTAAATATTTGATTTTGTGTGTAACTTTAATAAAAAATTAATGAATGTCATATTTAACTACATTGTTTATAAAAAAAAGAATACCGTTTGAAAATGCGAGGGTAAACGATACTACAGAAGAAAATTTATAAAACTGAACTCTTTTATTGATTTTGTTTACCTTTCGTTGATTTAAAAATTAAAGATTTTTATTTTTAAACAAAAATTTTTGCGTAACTATTGATTATAATACGGTCATTTGAGGATACGAAAATAGTTCAAAATGAGAGCGAAACTTTTCCTGTCTCGTATGATACACGTCACGTACACTCATTTCAAACTGTTTGCAATTCAACAAGGGATGCGACACACGTTTCACCAATGACCACCCTGTCGTTCCTATAAATACGATTGTCAGAACTCAGTCGAATGTCAGTCCTCCTCTAGACACATCTGTGAGATCATAGAATTATATTCAAGTAAAAAAACATGGCTATCAAGGTGAGAATACACGATTATATGAAATCTATATGGAAATAATAAAATATTGCTTGACAATACATTTTATATACAAATAGTATAAATTAATTAGAAAAATACAAAAATTACGAAGAAAACTAAAAACATTTAAATCTTTTAATTCTTTTCCTCTAAATTTTTTAATTTACATTATTTGATTTATTTTTGAGTTAAAATCTAAAAATATTTGAAAATTGAAAAATAAAGCAAAGTAATCATAAATCGATCGTAGAAAGTATCTCAGAAAATAATGAAATTACTTTCGAAATATGATTTATTAATATAATATGATGTACATTGTTATAAGATAGCACGTTATTTTAATAAAATTATGAATTACATATCACCGATCGATGGTATTGATTTATCAATAATCACGCATGATTATGTCATATACCAATCACTTCTATCGTAATCCACTTAGGAAATCTTTATAAGGCAATGTG